>NC_140011.1:14357630-14537630 GCF_964263955.1 Coregonus lavaretus
GCTCCTTTCCTTCCACCAGTTTGACTTTCCTCCAATCATTATTTCCACTAAGTGTTCCACCGACCGTACCATAATGTGACCGTAACTGGGATCAGGTGGCAGATGTTTCGGGAAAGGCTTGACCTCAGAAGGAGAGATTGTAGTTGGGTAGCCAGCGGTGGTCACGTCATCCCACTGGAGTCATTAGACTGGCCCTAACTCTATTAACCTAATTTAAACACACTGATGTCATATTGCGAAGGTTATAACGACAAAATGAAACATATATTCACCAGAAATTATAGGTGGTTTTGGGTGGATTTTTAATGCCCTGGCTACAGGAAGAGATAAGGACCAAAACACACAGCGACACCATATCAAGCAGTCGGTCTGTGTTGACGTGGCTGTGGAAGTTGGTGTTTTTCTGTTGGTGTTTTTCCTTCAGATTTCTTTCCTATTGACAGTGATACCTCCACATGGGATGGAAAAATCTGTAATTTCTCCCCAGCCAGCATTCTGTGATATCGCTCTATCACTTTATTGTCTCTCTCTCTCTGTATCTCTCTGTATCTCTCTGTATCTCTCTGTTTCTCTCTCTCTCTCTCTCTCTCTCTCATCTCTCTCTCTCTCTCTCTCTCTCTCTCTCTCTGTATCTCTCTCTCTGTATCTCTCTCTCTCTCTCTGTATCTCTCTCTCTCTCTCTCTGTATCTCTCTCTCTGTCTCTCTCTCTGTATCTCTCGCTCTCTCTGGATCTCTCTCTCTGTGTATCTCTCTCTCTCTCTGTATCTCTCTCTCTCTGTCTATCTCTCTCTCTATCTCTTCTTTCCACCAGTTTGACTTTCCTCCAATCATTATTTCCACTAAGTGTGTAGACCGACCGTACCATAATGTGACCGTAACTGGGATCAGGTGGCAGATGTTTTGGGAAAGGCTTGACCTCAGAAGGAGAGATTGTGGTTGTGTAGCCAGCGGTGGTCACGTCATCCCACTGGAGTCATTAGACTGGCCCTAACTCTATTAACCTAATTTAAACACACACTGATGTCATATTGCGAAGGTTTTGTCTCTGATCTAAATCTATTGGAGATGTAATCTAACTAGTAGGCTTGGGCGATATCCAGATAGTCAGACCTTCATACCGACCTTGTGCCTTAACGGGATATTCAGTAATACTGGCACTGAACACAAGGGGCACTATTTTCAAACCCAACTGATCCCCTGTATTCCGAAGGTTAGCAATGCTAACAAAAAGTAAAGCTCGAAGTTATACAAGTAACAAAAGAATGCTACTCACAGTTTGCTGCACGCACAAAACAAATATTAGACAGCAATGCTCTTGATCCAGGAGGGGATTATCAGCTGTTACCAAGCAAAGCTTGATTTTGGAAGAAGCTAAACATTTAGCTAGATATCTAACTAGCTACTAAATTAGCAAACCAAATGCACAACTGCAGAGAATTTAGCACATTTTAGACAGTTAACTTAATAGGTATAAGATATTTAGCTGGTAAACATTTAGTTGTGAATTCCATACAGTAACTAAATCACCTGGTGCATGCTGCACAACAGTGAGTGACTCACAATGCTCCGGTCTCTCGTTGTTGTGTGCTTGTAAACAAACACCATGTGACTGGGGACTACCGGTAAACTTCATAATAAAACATTACGCAACAGGTGAAATGAAGAACGCAGTCTTCTTTATCGCCTAACGTATTGCACAAGTTGACTGTAGTTATTTACTTAAAAAGTAGCTACAAATATTACAATTTTTTTTTTTTTTTACTTCAAAGAAATAGTTTCAACTGTATTGAAAAACCATCCCGTGGCCAGTTCCAAATACCCCGGTATACCATATACGGAGAAGACAAACAAACAGCAGGTAGTTAAACAGGTGTACAGCTGGGAGTGTCATAATAACCTTTTACTACCTGCCATAAACACTCCCTTCAGCCCCAACCAACCAGCCAGCAGATCAGCCAGCCAGACGACACTACGAGCCAGGGTCAGCCATGATGAGCATAGTACTATCACACAGATGACCTTTGACCTGGGTGCTAGCTGTGAGCTGAGTGATGGCTGATGGGAATTGTGACAGTGATTCCAGTAAACGGACAAGGAAATACAATATAATACAGCGTGACTATGACTTTTACAGGTCAGATGATAAGGAGTGTATTGGAACAGGCTGATCATGACGACTAATCTAGCTCTGGATGTTTTTAGTGTTGAGCAAACAGAGAAAGCAAACGTATAATACTGGTCTGGGTGGGACTACTGACTGGAAATGAATCTCATTACCGAATCAAAGGTCTGAGATGTTGATCAATCACAAGCAGTGTTTACAAAAGAGCTGTGTGGGTGAGAGAAAGAGAGAGGGGAGGGGGAAAGAGATAGAGAGCGAGTTTACAACAGAGGTGTGGGTTAAAGAGATAAAGGCAGAGAGAGAGAAAACGAGAGGGAGAGTGAGTGAGGAAGAGAGTGAGCGAGAGAGAGTGAGAGTCAGGTGAAAGGAAGTGTATTGTAGATAAGGCTGATAGACATGAATGGAAGGTCCGGTCTATGGTCACGGTGCATATTACTGTAATCCTGAATCAGGCCTGTAGGACTTCCTACCAACGGAACAGTAACAGCTCCAGTATGATTGGGTGGAAAGAATCAGGATATCATGTCTGTCCCCATTCTCCTATTACACTGCAGTCCTCAGTGGAGCCAAACATAGAGAAACACAAAACTCCCCCAGGTTTCCCACAGAAGAAACATGTCTAAAGGACCTAGAAATACCTCGCAATCAAATGCCGACTGTATTATCTCCCAAGATAATTTTATTCGGTTATAGTCACGGCCGTGTATATCCCCCCTCAAGCCGATACCACGACGGCCCTCAAAGAACTTCACTGGACTTTATGCAAACTGGAAACCACATATCCTGAGGCTGCATTTATTGTAGCCTGGGATTTTAACAAAGCAAATTTGAGGACTAGGCTGCCTAAGTTCTATCAACGTATCGACTGTTGTACTCGGGCTGCTAAAATCCTCGACCATTGCTATTCGACCTTCCGGGATTGTGATAAGGCCCTCCCCCGCCCTCCTTTCGGCAAATCTGACCACGACTCCATTTTGCTCCTCCCTTCCTATAGGCAGAAACGCAAACAGGAAGTACCTGTGCTAAGGACTATTCAACGCTGGTCTGACCAATCGGAATCCACGCTTCAAGATTGTTTCGATCACGCGGACTGGGATATGTTCCGGGTAGCTTGCAAAACTAATTTAGACGAATACACTGAAACGGTGACTGAGTTTATCAGGAAGTGTATAGGTGATGTTGTGCCCACTGTGACTATGTGACTATTAAAACCTACCGTAACCAGAAACCGTGGATAGATGGCAGCATTCACGCAAAACTGAAAGCGCGAACCACTGTATCTAACCATGGCAAGGTGACTGGGAATATGGCAGAATACAAACAGTGTAGCTACTCACTCCGCAAGGCAATTAAACTGGCAAAACATCAGTATAGAGACAAAGTGGTCGCAATTCAATGGCTCAGACACGAGACGTATGTGGCAGGGTCTACAGACAATCACGGACTACAAAAGGAAAACCAGCCATGTTGCCGACAACGACATCTCGCTTCCAGACAAGCTAAACACCTTTTTCGCCCGCTTTGAGGATAACACAGTGCCACCGACGAGGCCCACTACCAAGGACTGTGGCCTCTCCTTCTCCGTGGTGGAAGTGAGTAAGACATTTAAGCATGTTAACCCCCGCAGGGCTGCCGGCCCAGACGGCATCCCTAGCCGCGTCCTCAGAGCATGCACAGACCAGCTAGCTGGTGTGTTTACGGACATATTCAATCTCTCCCTTTCCCAGTCTGCTGTCCCCACATGCTTCAAGATGGCCACCATTGTTCCTGTACCCAAGAAAGCAAAGGTAACTGAACTAAATGACTATCGCCCCGTAGCACTCACCTCTGTCATCATGAAGTGCTTTGAGAGACTAGTCAAGGATCATATCACCTCTACCTTACCTGTCACCCTAGACCCACTTCAATTTGCTTACCGCCTCAATAGATCCACAGACGATGCAATCGCCATCACACTGCACACTGCCCTATCCCATCCGGACAAGAGGAATACCTATGTAAGAATGCTGTTCATTGACTATAGCTCAGCATTCAACGCCACAGTACCCTCCAAGCTCATCATTAAGCTTGAGGCCCTGGGTCTGAACCCCGCCCTGTGCAAATGGGTCCTGGACTTCCTGACGTGCCGCCCCCAGGTGGTGAAGGTAGGAAACAACATCTGCACTTCACTGATCCTCATCACTGGGACCCCACAATGGTGCGTGCTCAGCCCCCTCCTGTACTCCCTGTTCACCCATGACTGCGTGGACAAGCACGCCTCCAACTCAATCATCAAGTTTGCAGATGACACAACAGTAGTAGGCTTGATTACCAACAATGACGAGACAGCCTACAGGGAGGAGGTGAGGGCTCTGGGAGTGTGGTGCCAGGAAAATAACCTCTCACTCAACGTCAACAAAACAAAGGAGATGATCATGGACTTCAGGAAACAGCAGAGGGTGAACCCCCCTATCCACATCGACGGGACTGCAGTGGAGAAGGTGGAAAGCTTCAAGTTCCTTGGCGTACACATCAATGACAAACTGAAATGGTCCACCCATGCAGACAGTGTGGTGAAGAAGGCACAACAGAGCCTCTTCAACCTCAGGAGGCTGAAGAAATTTGACTTGGCACCTAAATCCCTCACAAACTTTTACAGATGCACAATTGAGAGCATCCTGTCGGGCTGTATCACCGCCTGGTACGGCAACTGCACCGCCCGCAACCGCAGGGCTCTCCAGAAGGTGGTGCGGTCTGCCCAACGCATTACCGGGGGCAAACTACCCGCCCTCCAGGACACCTACAGCACCCGATGTCACAGGAAGGCCAAAAAGATAATCAAGGACATCAACCACCCGAGCCACTGCCTGTTCACCCCGCTATCATCCAGATGGCGAGGTCAGTACAGGTGCATGAAAGCTGGGACCGAGAGAATGAAAACAGCTTCTATCTCAAGGCCATCAGACTGTTAAATAGCCATCACTAGCACGTTAGAGGCTGCTGCTGCCTGTTGAAATCACTGGCCACTTTAAGAAATGGAACACTAGTCACTTTAATAATGTTTACGTATCTTGCACTACTCATCTCATACGTATATACTCTATTCTATAATATTCTATTGTATCTTAGTCCATGCCGCTCTGTCATTGCTTGTCCATATATGTATATATTCTTAAATTCTATTCATTACTTAGATTTGTGTGTATTGGGTATATGTTGTGAAATTGTTAGATATTACTTGTTAGATATTACTGCACTGTCGGAGATAGTAGCATAAGCATTTCGCTAAACCCGCAATAACATCTGCTAAACACGTTTATGTGACAAATACAATTTGATTTGATTTGATTTAACTGCTGAAACCATTTTCTTAACTCTAGCAGGCAGCGGTGGCCAACCCTCCTCCTGCAGAGATACTAGGTATGCAGGCTTTTGATCCAGCCCTGCTCTAACGCACCTGATTCAGCTGATGAAGGTTCCGAGGAGCAGTGGATGCGAAGAATCAGTGTAGTTATTGAAGAGAGTGTCTTTAGAAGAGTGAGGTGACCCAGTTCTAGACACTCTTGGCTCACAGTCCTACCTGGCAATCACAGCAGCCTGGAAGTTTCCAGTAAGAGTCCCAACCTCCTCCTTCCCTCTCTCTCTCTTCTTCCATTTTTCCTGAAAAGCTACACTCTAATATTTGTGGAGAGGAAAGAAAGACAACACAAACTCAAACTCTTGCATCTCTCTCTCCCACCCTCTGCCTCACTCTCACTCCCTCTCTACCTCTGGCTCTGTCGTTTAAACCATTTCCTGGAGCTGAGAGGAGGTGAATGCCCCGATTTTCTGGGAAGAAGGAGTAGACCGGCAGGGTCGAAGAGAGGAGGGGTGGAGGAGTGTAGAGAAGGGGGTTGAGGAGTGTAGGTCAATGTTTCCCAACTCCAGTCCTCGAGTACCCCCAACAGTACACATTTTTGTTGTAGCCCCAGACAAACTCACCTGATTCAATTAATTGAGGGCTTGTTGATTAGTTGACAAGTTGACTCAGGTGTGCTTGCCCAGGGCTACAACAAAAAATGTTTGCTGTTGGGGGTACTCAAGGACTGGAGTTGGGAAACACTGGTTTAGAGATAGGGGTAAGGGGGGAGGGGTTTCGACACAGAGAGCGGTGAAAGAGGATTCAGGGGTACCCCACCTAGAGATGTAGAGGAAGAGAGTACAGAGAGAGAGGAGGCTACAGAGACAGTTGGAGGCAAATTGTTAATATACAGGCCAGGTTGCAGAAGGAGACAAGCAGTTAATATTCTTAGGGGATGGAGGATATTCAGTTGGAGTGCACTGGGATATTAGGTTAGGGGTCCAGTGGGTAGGGGTGATTTCTGTCAAGGGGGTAGTGTTGGGGTAGGGGGGGTAGTAGAATTGAAACCATACCTCTAGTCCGTCATCAGAGCTGCTCTGGCTGTCAAGGCAACGCAGCAACATGTGGAAGCAATTTATGACCTACTTTTCATTTCCGCATTTAATACGATTTTGGTCTGCTCTGAGGGAGATGGAGAAAGAGAGAGAGAGGAAAGCTGGTGTCGGCACTGCACTTTTGTTTTTCATCTCCTGACGAAGCGAGTGAGCGGAGCAGACGGAGGGAAGGAAGGAGGGAGGGAGGGAGTGAGGCAGGGAAGGAGGCTTAGAGTGCTGGTCTGGTATAGAGGTGCAGGAGACCAAAGAGGCCATTTATGGCCCCTCTCTCCAAACCCCCTCCCTCCATCTCTCGCTCTCTCTTGCTCTCTCCCTCCCTACCCTCTCTCTCCATCGCTCTCTCTGGCCTTTAATTTTAATTATTCGAACTGTTTCCTACTGAGATGCAGAGGGCTGCAGACCCTCAGGCTGCCTGAGTGATCCGCTCCCACGGTAGAGAGGGAGTGAGCAGGGGAGAGGAGCAGGAGAGGCATGCAGGACAAGTCTTGAAATCTCTGGACTAGTGGCCTTACCGTAGTAATATGTGCCTGTAGACATATTGTAGTTACATAGCTCCCAATCTAGACTCTAGTGGACATCCAGTATTACTATTGTAGTTCCATTAACAGAGCTCTCAGTAGTAGACTTCTAGTAGTAGACTTTTAATATTGTAGTTCCAGTCCCAGCTGCCAACAGCGTGACGGAGCATCTCCTGATGTGTGTCAATCACTGCCTTTTCCTACAACGTCATTCTAGAGTATGGTGATGGTGATAGAAGTACCCTCGGCCTGTACAAGGATACAGAGATATTGAACATAGACACTACAGGGACCTGTACTGTCTCAACTTCACTGGGTCAAATGTGGGATTGGGCAAAGGTTTCACTTGCTACATCGGACCAGGCCTCTATTAGGCTCTCCTCTAGGTTCTGGTGTTGTAACAAAATCCATGTTCTGTTAAAAGTGGAATATTGTACAGTGCAGGGGGGTGGTGTTAGAAGTGGGTCCCAGTCCCACAGGAAGTGGCCCCATCCTTCAGCAGAGAGAGACACAGGAATCTGAGACAGGGTTAGTTGGTCGGTCAGTTCAGTGATTTGGAGGCAATCCCCTCTGGCTACCTTTTCCTGTTGTTGAGTTGCTGAAACCCCAGGTCACACATTCTGCCATACCCCCGTGGATCCAGAGCTGACAGACATATTGTACCATAACCTCAGAGTTGCGATGCGGGGGGCATGTTTGGGGAAAGATGAGTATCAGGCCATTTTGTTACAATGAGAGTTGACACTGGCCAGGTGTACTGTTAGAATGGACTGGAGTAGGAGTCCCATCTGAAAGGGATGGCGAAGGAAATCATTTTAGCCCAGAATAATATTTTTGGCCAACGGGAAATCAGAATGCTAACGTGTTATTGAAACAGGAAATGTTTTGATAGCAGAGAATGTAGCTGTTAACTGTTCTGTGATTGGACTTTAGAGAATGTAGCTGTTCTGTGATTGGACTTTAGAGAATGTAGCTGTTAGCTGTTCTGTGATTGGACTTTAGAGAATGTAGCTGTTAGCTGTTCTGTGAATGGACTTTAGAGAATGTAGCTGTTAGCTGTTCTGTGAATGGACTTTAGAGAATGTAGCTATTAGCTGTTCTTTGATTGGACTTTAGAGAATGTAGCTGTTCTGTGATTGGACTTTAGAGAATGTAGCTGTTAGCTGTTCTGTGATTGGACTTTAGAGAATGTAGCTGTTAGCTGTTCTGTGATTGGACTTTAGAGAATGTAGCTGTTAGCTGTTCTGTGATTGGACTTTAGAGAATGTGCTGTTGTCATTATTCTACGCTTCTCTGCAGCTACATTTCAAACACACATTCAATCAGTCACACATTATAGCGGTTGATATGTTTGCTGCTTCTAGGTCTATTTAATGCTGTATATTGTTACTGATGAACCTCTCTCTTCCCCCCTCTCTGGTCTAGGTCTGTTTCTGATCCTGGGTCTGATGCTATACCCTGCAGGCTGGGGTTCAGACAAGGTGCAGCTGTACTGTGGTCAGGACGCGGCTCCCTACCGGTCGGGGCTGTGCACCATGGGCTGGGCCTTCTACACAGCCATGGGGGGCACCGTGCTCACCTTCGTCTGCGCTGTGTTCTCCGCCCAGGCCGAGATCGCCACGTCCTCAGACAAGGTGCAGGAGGAGATCGAGGAGGGCAAGAGCCTTATCTGCCTGCTCTGAGACTGACCAGGAGGAGAGGGGGAGGAGAAGAAGAAGAGGAATGTCAAGTCCGACCCCCCTCTTCTCCCCTCTGTCAATCTAACGGAGCCCCCCCCCCATATTGTTTACCACTAAGACTGACTCTCTGACCTTTGACCCTGTATTGTTGTTATTGTTGATTTGGGAGAAATCTACAGTGCCAAGCTTTTCACAAATGTGTTTCAGTGTATTTCCTCTCTCCGCCACCAGAGGTGCTGTCTGTCTGTGTTCTGTGTGTTATTATTTTTAATGTGTGCCAGTACCAGCTACCCTGACACCAGTATGTTTGTATTGTAAATAAACTGTACATAGTGATGATGATGATGATGATGATGATGATGATCTGAGAATGGTGGTCCTCTCAGCTCTGTCCAGGCTGTGTTTTAAATGATGTCACTCTTGCCTTGAATCCTGGTGTGATGATGTCACCACCTAAAGACCAGCCTACCTGGTGCTAGTCTTCTGTTATAACTTAAAACGCCAGGTAGAAGTTGCCCCTGACCACAGATCTAGGATAAGATTTCCCAACCCCAAATCATAACCTGAACCTAATGGGGAGGATCAAATAATATCTGACCCTGGACCAGCGGTTAGAGGTAACTTCTACCAGCGCCAACTTAAGCCAGGTGTGAGTAACTTTACAAGGGAACCACTACTCGGTCAAGTAAACTACTCGCAGACATGGCCTTAGTTTAGCATGGAATCAGGATGTCCTTAAAGCTTTCAGAATGTACTGTCAATTGAAATGACCAATGTATGTCTTCTTGGACCCATGAAATGTATTGATGTGACACCTACACCAGCCATGGTTCACACGGACTGCATGAGCTTGCTAAGAGAGAGCTGTGGTGTGTGTGTTTGTTATTGTGTGTGAGAGACTGTGCTTGGTTTGTTTTTCAAATATTGAGGTGATTTTGCCTGGACCCCCACCTCTGATGACCGTAGCCTGGTCTCGTTGAGGTCCTCCTCAGCCGACTCCCTATAATCTATGGACAAAGACTTGGATAACAACACACACAAGTATTCATATGAGTGTCTTGTTTCAGGGAAAACTCTTATTCCTGCGACACCAAGGGAGGACTGTTATTCCTGCAACGAGAAACTGTTGAAACGTGCTGTTGCATCGTCGTCCCACTTTCCCAGCTCCTCAGTCTGTCTCTGCCAAACCAATAAAAACAGAAAGAAAAAGACAAGATGGTCTGGTCTGAGTTTTTCTCCATCAAAGTTAATCTCTGTGGGGCTCTACAGTCGTGGTCAAAAGTTTTGAGAATGACACAAATATTAATTTTCACAAAGTCTGCTGCCTCAGTTTTTATGATGGCAATTTGCATATACTCCAGAATGTTATGAAGAGTGATCAAATGAATTGCAATTCATTGCAAAGTCTCTCTTTGCCATGAAAATGAACTGAATCCCCAAAAAACATTTCCACTGCATTTCAGCCCTGCCACAAAAGACCAGCTGACATCATGTCAGTGATTCTCTCGTTAACACAGGTGAGAGTGTTGACGAGGACAAGGCTAGAGATCACTCTGTCATGCTGATTGAGTTAGAATAACATACTGGAAGCTTTAAAAGGAGGGTGGTGCTTGAAATCATTGTTCTTCCTCTGTTAACCATGGTTACCTGCAAGGAAACACGTGCCGTCATCATTGCTTTGCACAAAAAGGGCTTCACAGGCAAGGATATTGCTGCTAGTAAGATTGCACCTAAATCAACCATTTATCGGATCATCAAGAACTTCAAGGAGAGAGGTTCAATTGTTGTGAAGAAGGCTTCAGGGCGCCCAAGAAAGTCCAGCAAGCGCCAGGACCATCTCCTAAAGTTGATTCAGCTGCGGGATCGGGGCACCACCAGTGCAGAACTTGCTCAGGAATGGCAGCAGGCAGGTGTGAGTGCATCTGCAAGCACAGTGAGGAGAAGACTTTTGGAGGATGGCCTGGTGTCTAGAAGGGCAGCGAGGAAGCCACTTCTCTCCAGGAAAAACATCAGGGACAGACTGATATTCTGCAGAAGGTACAGGGATTGGACTGCTGAGGACTGGGGTAAAGTCATTTTCTCTGATGAATCCCCTTTCCGATTGTTTGGGGCATCCTGAAAAAAGCTTGTCCGGAGAAGACACTTAACCCTAATTGCTCCTGTAAGTCGCTCTGGATAAGAGCGTCTGCTAAAATGACTAAAATGTAAATGTAAAGACAAGGTGAGCGCTACCATCAGTCCTGTGTCATGCCAACAGTAAAGCATTTTTGAGACCATTCATGTGTGGGGTTGCTTCTCAGCCAAGGGAGTGGGCTCACTCACAATTTTGCCTAAGAACACAGTCATGAATAAAGAATGGTACCAACACATCCTCCGAGAGCAACTTCTCCCAACCATCCAAGAACAGTTTGGTGACGAACAATGCATTTTCCAGCATGATGGAGCATCTTGCCATAAGGCAAAAGTGATAACTAAGTGGCTCGGGGAACAAAACATCAACATTTTGGGTCCATGTCCCCTGTAGCTCAGTTGGTAGAGCATGGCGCTTGCAACGCCAGGGTTGTGGGTTCGTTTCCCACGGGGGGCCAGTATGAAAATGTATGCACTCACTAACTGTAAGTCACTCTGGATAAGAGCGTCTGTTAAATGACTAAAATGTAAAATGAAACTCCCCAGACCTTAATCCCATTGAGAACTTGTGGTCGATCCTCAAGAGGCGGGTGGACAAACAAAAACCCACAAACTCCAAGCATTGATAATGCAAGAATGGGCTGCCATCAGTCAGGATGTGGCCCAGAAGTTAATTGACAGCATGCCAGGGCGGATTGCAGAGGTCTTGAAAAAGAAGGGTCAACACTGCAAATATTGACTCTTTGCATAAACTTAATGTAATTGTCAATAAAAGCCTTTGACACTTATGGAATGCAGTTAATTATACTTCAGTATACCATCTGACAAAAATATCTAAAAACACTGAAGCAGCAAACTTTGTGAAGACCAATACTTGAGTCATTCTCAAAACTTTTGACCACAACTGTATGTAATGTAATGTGTGGAAGGATGGGTGAGGGAGGGGGATAGGGGGGAGGGAGAGTGGAGTAGGGAGGGAAATAAGTGGTGAGTCTTCACTCACTATCACCAGCTCTAACCTACCCCTCACCACACTCCAGACCGCCAGTGTGTATGTATATGAGTCCCCCCCCCCCCCCCCCCCCCACACACACACACATACACACACACACACACACACACACACACACACACACACACACACACACACACACACACACACACACACACACACACACACACACACACACACACACACACACACACACACACACACAGCTCAAACTCAACACAGCAGTTGATGACTTCCAGATTGGACAGCGTTTCCATGTCACTTGACAAATCTCCCTGTTCCTCCAGAGGGCTGCAGTATGAGACTCAAAGCCCCTCGTCTACTGTCAGCAAGTCAGCTTAGCCTAGTTTTACCCCTCTATTGACTGGGACAAAGGGAAAGAGAGGAGGACCAGCTGAGAAAGGGGAAGAGAGAGTCAATACTTATTTCATTTTGTGGAGGCTTGATCCCATGGGGAGGTAACCTGATAACAGTTACACAACTGTGTGTGTGTGTGTGTGTGTGTGTGTGTGTGTGTGTGTGTGTGTGTGTGTGTGTTGTGAAGGCAGCTCTGCCTCCTTATTAAGCCATAATGAGTGTAACACTAGGTGACCCCTGACCCCAGAGTGTTGCTGACACAGTACTGTAGGTGTGGTTTAGGAATAGGAGGTTTAGAAACAGCCTTCTAAGACCTGTAGAATCACAGACATAAGAATAACAAAATGACACACACACACACACAGGCCAACAACACACAAACAAACTCTCTTCCCGGATTATCTTCCCACACATGGTGTGTTTGCCCTACTGGACAGAGGAGCTGTGTGTGGTCTGAATAAGAGCATCTTTGTTGGCATCATCATGATCCTCATCGCTGCTCTCTTCACCACCTGGTTGCCATGTCCCTCATCGTGTTCACACACACACATTCTGTAAAATGATTTTTAAAACGTTTAGTTTGTTTAAATCAGTTCAGTTGAATGAACACTGCCATCTTCTGGCCATCTGGATCAATAACAGCAGAAAAATCATTAAAATCAATTGGATGGGACAGGGAATGGCTCTGGACCTATCATTTGTATGAACAAAAGACAAGACAACAGTTTCATTCACATCTCTTATTACAAATTGGTCCAATTAACAAACATTGTACAATAAACATACATTACTTATCAATCATTTACTGTAGGTATATGTCTGTCTGCACTTTGCTTGATGAAAATATACTAACTGAATACAATCAAATGACTCTTTGGTCAGTAAGACTTCTACAACGAACATTGTGGGATAAATACAGTGTGCTTCTCTCTAAATGGTCTCTTCTTTAGCCCCTCCACAAAGGATTTGTCTCATCCAACCTATCATTCCTCCTGTTACCCTTCATTTTCTCCTGCTACCTTTCCCCAGAAATGTGAGCTACTTCTCAGACTAGTTATATAGACCTCTTCTAAAAAATACCCACTAAGATATTTCAGTCTGTCTCAGTCTTTCCATCTCTGGAGCAAATATAAAAAAAGCAAATATTTTTCAAAAACGGAGTAACTGCCCACTTACCACACACAGCTTGAATCAACGCTGTTTCCACTTAATTTCAATGAAATTACGTTGGACCAACGTGGAATAGACTTTGAATTGACGTCTGTGCCCAGTGGGTGTGGTCAAATAAGATCCCACTTTGCTGCTACATTGTGGGATAAATACAGTGTGATTCTCTCTACCTTGTCTCCTGTCTAACCCCTCAATTAAAGAGTAGTCTCATTTGCTCTATAATTCGTCCTGTCTCCCCCTCTTCTACCTCTTTCTCCCCCTCCCTATATCTGTGTCTGTGTGCTTCTTGGCAAGTAGACCTCCAAAACATTAAAGTCATCTGTCAGTCTCTCCCTCTCTATGTCTTTCTCCTTCATCTGTCAATCCTTCTCCTTCATCTGTCTATTCTTCTCCTCCAACTGGCTGCATTAACTCCTTCTGCATCTTTGTCTGTTAGATCATGATGTTCCTCTGTAACTCAGGTAGGACTATCTTCACCAGGTTTCTCTCTCCTTCAACTCTTACCTCTCCTTCATCTCCTCAATCTCCTGCCTGTGTCTCTCCTCCCTCCTCTCATTCTCTCTCTCAGTCTCTCCAGATTTCTCTCCATCTCCTCCCACCTATCAGACTAGCTCTTTCTCCAGCTCTCTTCTTCTTTCACCTGTTTCTCCAGTAGAGTGGTTATTTCGCTGAGTGTTCCTGGATTACTCCCTCTATCTACTTCAGAGAGTCATGCATCTCTCTCTCTCTCAAACCTCTCTCTCATCTCTCTCTGCTCCCTCTGTTTCCCTCCATCTCTCCTACCTGGGCATCTGCCTCCTGCTAGGTCTGACTTCTGTAGAAGCTCTCACTGTTTCCTGCCACCATCTCCTCTACCTGCTCCAGCAGCTCTGGGACCTGAGTGCCAAGCGCCCTGTCCTTAATGTTGAGAACATGGTACCTACTGCCACATTTCTCTACAAGCTGCTGGAGGTCCCTGACTCAATGCTTGGAGAAACTCCTCAATGCTCTGCTCTTTCAGGTCATCAGCATGGGTGAATAGAATCACAGTGTGTTCCCAACAACCCTCCCCAAACAGCTCCTCCATTCTCTCCAGCACCCCTCTATCGTCCCCTTTGGAGTGCTCCACTGGTAGGAACAGGAGGAAGGTGTGGGATACTGTATACTGGTTGTTGGGGTGGGATTGGCATGGGGTGTGGGGGGTCCGTGGGTGGCTTTTGATCATTTTATTGGATTCCTCATGTCTTACTCATTGTTAGGTACTATATTTATTGAAGATTATATGAATGCTATAAATAAAAATGGCCAATTTGGGTCAATCAACTAGCTTAATTTCTCAGAGATCAAATTATATTTCAACAAAATAATGTTTCAGAAATGCTAATGTTATCTGTTTCTAGCCACAGAAAGGATTTCAGAACAATCTGAGATGGTGGGTGTCGAAATCCTCTTACTTGTGCTTTTGTAGGGGGAATGACGCTGCAGTTGGACTCTAAAGTTCTCTACTTGGCTATTCCTGTCCTGCAGGTCCTTCCCAGTGCCTCCAGTTGTCTATTACTCTTCTCCAAGTCTTTGCTAGCGTTCTCCAGTAGTCTATCTTTCTCTCTCACTTGCTGGGTTATATCATGCAGTTGTTGTTCTTTCTCCTGAAGTTGTTTGATGTTCTCGTTCAGTTGCTTTGTGGTATTCTCCAGTCGGCTCTCTCTGTCCTTCTGTACATTATTGCTCTCCTCCAGTGTTGAGTTCTTCTCTTTGAGCTTCTCTTCAGATTCCCTCAATGCCTTCTTCATCTCCTCTAGTTGTCTGTCTTTGCCTTCTAGTTTAATTCGTACCCCTGGACCTCTGCATATCTCCTCTATTACTTCTTCTTCCAACCAACTCTGATGGAGGGGAAATTACATCCGTTTGATTTATTGATAGCTTCATTCATTCATTAGTAAGTTCCAAACTATGATTTGTTAGACTTGATAAAAACAAACAATTATATACAGTACCAGTCAAAAGTTTGGACACACATACTCATTCAAGGTGTTTTCTTTATTTTTACAATTTTCTACATTGTAGAATAATAGTGAAGACATCAAAATGATCAAATAACACATATGGAATCATGTAGTAACCCAAAAACAAATCAAAACATATTTTAGATTTTAGATTCTTCAAAGTAGCCACCCTTTGACTTGATTACAGCTTTGCACACACACAATTGGCATTCTCTCAACCAGCTTCACCTGGAATGCTTTTCCAACTGTCTTGAAGGAGTTTGCACATATGCTGAGCTTGTTGGCTCCTTTTCCTTAAGTCTGCAGTCCAACTCATCCCAAACCATCTCAATTTGGTTGAGGTCGGGTGATTGTGGAGGCCAGGTCATCTGATGCAGCACTCCATCACTCTCCTTCTTGGTCAAATAGCCCTTACACAGCCTGGAGGTGTGTTGGGTCATTGTCCTGTTGAAAAACAAATGATAGTCCCATAAAGCGCAAACCAGATGGGATGGCGTATCGCTGCAGAATGCTGTGGTAGCCATACTGGTTAAGTGTGCCTTGAATTCTAAATAAATCACTGACATTGTCACCAGTAAAGCACCCCCACACCATCACACCTCCTCCTCCATGCTTCACGGTGGGAACCACACATGAGGAGATCATCCCTCAACTCTGCGTCTCACAAAGACACGGCGGTTGGAACCAAAAATCTCAAATTTGGACTCATCAGACCAAAGGACAGATTTCCACCGGTCTAATGTCCATTGCTCGTGTTTCTTGGCCCAAGCAAGTCACTTCTTCTTATTGGTGTCCTTTAGTAGTGGTTTATTTGCAGCAATTCGACCATGAAGGTCTGATTCACGCAGCCTCCTCTGAACAGTTGATGTTGAGATGTGTCTGTTACTTGAACTCTGTGAAGCATTTATTTGGGCTGCAATCTGAGGTGCAGTTAACTCTAATGAACTTATCCTCTGCAGCAGAGGTAACTCTGGGTCTTCCTCTCCTGTGGCGGTCCTCATGAGAGCCAGTTTTGTCATAACGCTTGATTGGTTTTGCGACTGCACTTGAAGAAACTTTTAAAGTTCTTGAAATGTTCTGTATTGACTGACCATCATGTCTTAAAGTAATGATGGACTGTCGTTTCTCTTTCCTTATTTGAGCTGTTCTTGCAATAATATGGACTTGGTATTTTACCAAATAGGGCTATCTTCTGTATACCCCCCGTACCTTGTCACAACACAACTGATTGGCTCAAACGCATTAAGAAGGAAAGAAATTCCACAAATTCCACAAATTCACTTTTAACAAGGCACACCTGTTCATTGAAATGCATTCCAGGTGACTACCTCATGAAGTTGGTTGAGAGAATGCCAAGAGTATGCAAAGCTGTCATCAAGGCAAAGGTTGGCTAATTTGAAGAATCTAAAATCAAAAATATATTTTGATTTGTTTAACACTTTTTTGGTTACTACATGATTACATATGTGGTATAGTTGTGATGTCTTCACTATTATTCTACAATGTAAAAAATAGTACAAATAAAGAAAAACCCTTGAATGAGTAGGTGTGTCCAAACGTTTGACTGGTAGTGTACATCAAGGGAAAAGGATGTAAGCAGTGCTACTATGTGAGCAGGCTTAGAATGGCTGAATGCTTCATATTACGACATCAAACTCAATTCAAGATGATTCCATTTTAATGTTGAAGCGTGCAATATTGAGCTCTATGGCAGATATATTGGGGAGGAGGCAAGGATATGGTAAATTCAGAAGAATTTGAAGAATGCCTATACATGATAATCCAATCTACTTTGAGAACATTTGGGGAGAGTATTGTTAAATGTAAGGAAACAGATTTACTTAGAAGCCTGCTGTTCACAAGGCCTCTACTTTATGGTATCATATCATATTGAAACACTCTGGTCTGTTCTTTTCATTGTGTTATTGGTTGGCAATAATCATAACAGACAAATAAGTAATCACTCACCATATAACTCAGCTGATCGTCCATTATCCAAGAGGGAGAGCCATGTGTAAGGATAATGTAAAACAGAATAAATTAGCTATTATTGTAAATTCAATTTCTGTCGCATTACATCATTCAATCAAATACCATGCATCATATTGGAATGTTTTCATCACATTTATTACTGTTGTACATGACGGAAAGGAATGTAAGCAGTGCTACTATGTGGGCAGTCTTAGAATGACTGAATGCTTCATATTACGAAATCAAGCTAAATTCAAGCATATTTCGTTTTTATTTTGGAGTGTGCAATATTGGGCTCTATGGCAGATTTATTGTGGGAGGGCTATGGTATGTAAATTCAGGAGAATTTGAAGAATGTCCATACATCATAATCCAACGTACTTTTAGAACATTTGGGGAGAGTATTGATAAATGTAAAGAAGCAGATTTACTTTAAAGCCTTGAAGAAGACCACTGTTCACAAAGCCTCTACTTCTTTATGGTATCATACTGAAACACTGGTCTGTTCTTTGTCTTGTGTTATTTGTTGTCAATAATCAAAACAGACAAATAAGTAATTACTCACCATATAACCTAGCTGATCGTCCATTATCCAAGATGGAGATCCATGAATAATGATCATGTAAAACAGAATGCAGGCTATTAGTTATTATTGTTACACTCATTGAATTCAATTTGTCACGCCCTGACTCAGGGGACTCGTATATGTTGAGTCAGGGTGTGTATATTCTTTGTTATGTAGTATTTTCTATGTGGGATCTAGTATGTTTAGTTCTATGTTGGCCGGTGTGGTTCCCAATCAGAGGCAGCTGTCGCTCGTTGTCTCTGATTGGGGACCATACTTAAGCAGCCTATTGGCACAGTCTAGTTGTGGGATCTTGTTCCGGTTAAGGTTGGTTGGTTATCTACCTTAGGACTTCATGGTTCGTTTCGTTTATTGTTTTGTCGTTGTGTTTATAAGTTAATAAACATGTACGTATATCACGCTGCGCCTTGGTCTGACCCGTCATTCAAGACAGAAGATCCCACCAAATGAGGACCAAGCAGCGTGCCCAGGCGGAGCGGATGGCCATGTCACAGGTGGCCAAATTGTGGTCATGGGAGGAGATATTCGCGGGGAAAGGACCATGGGCTAAGTTAGATGCCCAGGCAGGAGAGGAGCAACGGCAACACGGAGGAGGCCGGTCGAGGAGGAAGCCCGAGAAGCAGCCCCAATAAAATTGTTGGGGGTACACGGGGTGGTTGGCGGAGCCTAGGGTTAGAGCAGAACCAACTCCCCGTACTCACGTGAAGAGGCGTATGACTGGGCAAGCTCCGTGTTATGCGGAGCTACGTACTGTGTCGCCAGTGCGCCGGCACAGTCCTGTACGTCCTGTGCTTGCACCACGCACGTGCCGTGCGAAGATGGGCATCCAGCCAGGACGGGGTGTGCCGGCTCAACGCTCCTGGTCTCCAGTACGCCTCCTCGGTCCCGCATATCCTGCGCCAGTTCTACGAACTGTATCGCCAGTGCGCGTGCACAGCCCAGTGCGTCCTGTGTCAGCACCCCGCACGTGTAGTGCGAAAGTGGGCAGCCAGCCAGGACGGGTTGTGCCAGCTCTCCGCTCTAGACCTCCAGTCCGCCTCCACAGTCCGGCCCGGCCTGTTCCTGCTCCTCGCACCAAGCCAGTGGTGCGCGTCGCCAGCCCGGCCTGTTCCTGCTCCTCGCACCAAGCCAGTGGTGCACGTCGCCAGCCCGGCCCGGCCTGTTCCTGCTCCTCGCACCAAGCCAGTGGTGCGCGTCGCCAGCCCGGCCTGTTCCTGCTCCTCGCACCAAGCCAGTGGTGCACGTCGCCAGCCCGGCCCGGCCTGTTCCTGCTCCTCGCACCAAGCCAGTGGTGCGCGTCGCCAGCCCGGCCCGGCCTGTTCCTGCTCCTCGCACCAAGCCAGTGGTGCGCGTCGCCAGTCCGGCCCGGCCCATTCCTGCCCCTCACACCAAGACAGTGGTGCGTGTTCCTAGTCCGGTCCGGCCTGTTCCTGCTCCTCGCACCAGACCAGTGGTGCGTTTGTCCAGTCCGGCACGGCCCGTGCCCGTTCCACCGGTGCCTGGTCCGGCACCGGTCAGCGGATCCACTCCGGAGTCAGAGCAGTCCGCTCCACCTGTGCCTGATCCAGTTCCGGTCAGCTGTTCCACTCCGGAGCCAGAGCAGTCCGCTCCACCGGTGCCTAATCCAGCTCCGGTCAGCTGCTCCACTCCGGAGCCAGAGCAGTCCGCTCCACCGGTGCCTGATCCAGCTCCGGTCAGCTGCGCCACTCCGGAGCCAGAGCAGTCCGCTCCACCGGGGTCTAATCCAGCTACGGTCAGTGGCTCCACTCCGGAGCCAGAGCAGTCCGCTCCACCGGGGTCAAGTCCAGCTCCGGTCAGCTGTTCCACTCCGGAGCCAGAGCAGTCCGCTCCACCGGTGCCTAATCCAGCTCCGGTCAGCTGCTCCACTCCGGAGCCAGAGCAGTCCGCTCCACCGGTGCCTGATCCAGCTCCGGTCAGCTGCGCCACTCCGGAGCCAGAGCAGTCTGCTCCACCGGGGTCTAATCCAGCTCCGGTCAGTGGCTCCACTCCGGAGCCAGAGCAGTCCGCTCCACCGGGGTCAAGTCCAGCTCCGGTCAGTGGCTCCACTCCGGAGCCAGAGTAGTCCGCTCCACCGGTGCCTGATCCAGCTCCGGTCAGCGACTCCACTCCGGAGCCAGACCATGACGTCAGCCCCTCTCCAGGTTCGGGGTCTCCCACACCAGGGTCCAGACAGGGCCTGGCGTATCATGGGAGGAAGGAGAGGGGAAGCAGCGCGCCGAGGTCCAGACCAGACCAGGGGCGCAACAGGGAGGCGGAGAGTGAGAGGTCGTCACGCCCTGAGCCGGATCCGCCTCCGAGGTGGAATGCCCACCCGGCCCCTACCCTGTTATGTTCATGTTGTGCGGTCGGAGTCCGCACCTTTGGGGGGGGGGGTACTGTCACGCCCTGACTCAGGGGACTCGTATATGTTGAGTCAGGGTGTGTATATTCTTTGTTATGTAGTATTTTCTATGTGGGATCTAGTATGTTTAGTTCTATGTTGGCCGGTGTGATTCCCAATCAGAGGCAGCTGTCGCTCGTTGTCTCTGATTGGGGACCATACTTAAGCAGCCTATTGGCACAGTCTAGTTGTGGGATCTTGTTCCGGTTAAGGTTGGTTGGTTATCTACCTTAGGACTTCACGTTTCGTTTATTGTTTTGTCGTTGTGTTTATAAGTTAATAAACATGTACGTATATCACGCTGCGCCTTGGTCTGAACCGTCATTCAACGAACGTGACAGAATTTCTGATATATTACATAATTCGATCAAATACCATACATAAAATTGGAACGACTGTTCTTCAAATTCATTACTGATTTGCATCAAGGGAAAGGGATGTAAGCAGTGTGACTGTGAGCAGTCTTCGAATGACTGAAATGCTTCATAGTAGGACATCAAGCTAAATTCAAGATGATTCCATGTTAATTTTGAAGTGTGCAATATTGAGTTCTATGGCAGAGATTGTGTTGGAGGAGGCAGGGCTATGTAAACGCAGGAGAATCTATCTAGATATTCATAATTGGAACAATTGGGAAGAGTACTGATAAATGTAGAGTACTTAGAAGCCTTGAAGAAATTATGCACTCACTGCTGTTTACAAGCCACTACTTCTGTATGGTATCAGATTGAAACACTCTGGTCTACTATAGGTTTTGTCTTATTGGTTGTCAATAAACTAAACAGCCAAATAAGTAATGACTCACCAAAGTCCAATCGTGATCCTTCATTATCCAAGATGGAGAGCCATGAGTAATGATAATGAAAAAACAGAATGTATTAGTTTTTATCATTACCTTCAAATCATTGATTATCCAATCAAATTCCAGAGTGATGTGATATGCATCAAAGGGGTATGAGTGTTCATCACATTCATTACTAATGAGAATCAAGGGACGTGACCAGTTATGCTGGAATGGTTCAAATGCTATAGGACATCAAGCTCAAAGCTCAGAGTGATTGTAATATGCATTACTACTAATTCATATTCAGAATTAATCTTGTCCAATCTGTAACTCCTAAAATGAACTCCTAGCTACATGAGAATGTATAAGTGTGCTGTACAGGGAAACAGACTGATTGTTATTGTTGTTTAGGTGTATATAAACATGTACTGTAGTTATAGAGCACTTACCACTAGCAACCTCTAAACCCACTGCAGCCTCCTCCTTCTGATCTCCATGGATGACCTGACATATGTACCATCCATCATCTGACCTCCTGAAGTCTCTCAGCCTCAGAGACACGTTGCCAGTCTCCAGCTCCTGCGTGATCAGACTCACTCTGCCCTCATAGCCAATGCTCTCTGTCACCTGGCCATTCTTATACAGGTAAATACACTCTGTCCCCTTAAACCACCTGATCGTCATGACAACAGCACTGGTCTTGGGGAAGAGGTGACAGGGGAGGGTGACATCATCACCAGGACCAACCCTCTCACTGTCTTCAGCGGTGGTAAGTTTAAACTCATCTGTTCAGAGAGAGAGAAAACATTTATGGCTTAATGTCATCATCTTTGTCAGGTACACAAATACTATCAGTGCATTCATGATAAAAAAATAGACATAAAATGACACGGACAATGTTAACCTCTAAAATACAACAAACACACTATCCCAGGCAGACATAGTTATCTGATGGAAATGATAAATATAGGATAGCAGAACGTGAATACTACTATGGGAATTGAAAGTAAATGTTTGGAGGGAGAGGTCACTGTGGAGCAGTAGAGCGGCTTCTCACAGACACTCAGCTTCAACTTCTGATCTTACAAACACATTTCATCCAATGACATTTTTACACATAAAGAGAAATTAAACCTCAAACTCATTTCACTTTACATAATTGGTTTAGTATTTTTATCAAAGAAATGAATTCTAGCATGGTGACTTACTATGAACTCTGGAATCTGCCATTTTCCCTGCAATAAAAAGAGAAAACAGTTATATATACAATTCCACCATTTATTAATCAAATACTTTATATTTATTGTTCTCAAGCACAAAAGATACAAACATCTATTCCTTCTTTTCTCCAGTCCTAATGGTTTTAAAACAGGAGTGTTGTGTTTAGTTTACAAAGTGAATATACTGAGATCTCCTCTTACCTTTACTGGTCTTCACGTCCCCCACTTCAGAATAAAAATAGGTGTTTTAAATCCAACACTGCCTCACTATTCATGAAAAATATACTGTACACAAATACGTCTTACAGACATGTATTCACAACGTTTTTATTGAATACACTATAGCTCTGTACAGGAAATCTACAGACTTTCACCTTTACTCAGGTCCAGCCTCAACTATAAAGTCATCCTTCTCTTCTGTATCACCCCTCTCTCCTCCAATAGAGAACTGTAGATAACATGAAGGTGGTTATCAGTAGAACTCCTTTACTTATGATTTATAATCATATTATGATACTATTGAGACTCATGAACAACTCTGAGCAATTCAGCAACATTCAGTCCAGTTTATTACCATCAGATATTAAAGTCTGATTGGTTATTGAGGCTTGGCTCTGAACATTATAGTTCCAAAGTTCATGATAATGTCAAAATCACAAACTCAACTGAGGATCAACTTTGATCATAGATCACATTATAAACTTAACTGTTACCTGCGGTAAGCAATTGAGCAACATTTAGTGTGTGTGTGTGTGTGTGTTTTGTGAAGGCAGCTCTGCCTCTTTATTAAGCCATAATGAGTGTTACACTCGGTGACCCCTGACCCCAGATTGTTGCTGACGCAGTACTGTAGGTCAGTAGGTGTGGTTTAGGACTAGGAGGTTGTAGAGGTCAAATCAGGCCTTCTAAGACCTGGAGAATCACAGACAGAGATAGGAATCACAGAACACACACGTGTGGCGTCTAGGAACATAAAGTAACATTTATGTTTCTAGGTACACAGGTTAGACGGCAGACAAACATACAACTCTCTTCCCGGATTCAATCAATCAATCAATCAAATTTTATTTATAAAGCCCTTTTTACATCAGCAGATGGCACAAAGTGCTATACAGAAACCCAGCCTAAAACCCCAAACAGCAAGCATTGCAGATGTAGAAGCACGGTGGTTAGGAAGAAACCTAGGAAGAAACCTAGAGAGGAACCAGGCTCTGAGGGTTGGCCAGTCGCCTTCTGGCTGTGCCGGATGGAGATTATAACAGTACATGGCCATTAAGGCCATGTTTTTCTCCAAGATGTTCAAACGTTCATAGATGACCAGCAGGGTCAAATAATAATCACAGTGGTTGTAGAGGTTGCAAAAGGTCAGTACATCAGGAGTAAATGTCACTTGGCTTTTCATAGCCGGGCATTTAGAGGTTGAAATAGCAGGTGCGGTAGAGAGAGTTGAAAACAGCAGGTCTGGGACAAGGTAGCACGGTTGAAGAGTTCAGGATTCCATAGCCGCAGGCAGAAGAGTGGAAACTGGAGCAGCAGCACGACCAGGTGGACTGGGGACAGCAAGGAGTCATCAGGCCAGGTAGTCCTGAGGCATGGTCCTAGGGTTCAGGTCCTCCGGGATGGGAGGGAGAGAGGGAGAGAGAGAGAATTAGAGGGAGCATACATAAATTCACACAGGACACCAGATAAGACAGGAGAATAACACCAGATATAACAGACGGACCCTATCCCCCCGGCACATAGACTATTGCAGCATAGATACTGGAGGCTGAGACGGGGGGGTCGGGAGACGATGGCCCCGTCCGACGATACCCCCGGACAGGGCCAAACAGGCAGGATATAACCCCACCCACTTTGCCAAAGCACTGCCCCCACACCACCTGAGGGATATCAACAGACCACCAACCTACTACCCTGAGACAAGGCTGAGTACAGGCCACGAAGACCTCCTCCACTGCACGAGCCTGAGGGAGCGACAAACCAGACAGGAAGATCACGTCAGTGACTCAACCCACTCAAGTGATGCACCCCTCCTAGGGACGGCATGGAAAGCACCAGTAAGCCAGTGACTCAGCCCCCATAATAGGGTCAGAGGCAGAGAATCCCAATGGAGAGACAGGAACCGGCCAGGCAGAGACAGCAAGGGCGGTTTGTCGCTCCAGTGCCTTTCCGTTCATCTTCACACCCCCTGGGCCAGACTACACTCAATCATAGGACCTACTGAAGAGATGAGTCTTCAGTAAAGACTTAAAGGTCGAGACCGAGTCTGCGTCTCTCACATGGATAGGCAGACCATTCCATAAAAATGGAGCTCTATAGGATAAAGCCCTGCCTCCAGCCGTTTGCTTAGAAATTCTAGGGACAATAAGGAGGCCTGCGTCTTGTAACCGTAGCGTACGTGTAGGTATGTACGGCAGGACCAAATCGGAGAGATAGGTAGGAGCAAGCCCATGTAATGCTTTGTAGGTTAGCAGTAAAACCTTGAAATCAGCCCTAGCCTTAACAGGAAGCCAGTAATATGATCACATTTTTTGGTTCTAATCAAGATTCTAGCAGCCGTATTTAGCGCTAACTGAAGTTTATTTAGTGCTTTATCCGGGTAGCCGGAGAGTAGAGCATTGCAGTAGTCTAATCTAGAAGTGACAAAAGCATGGATGAGCTTTTCTGCATCATTTTTGGACAAAGAGTTTCTGATTTTTGCAATGTTACGAAGATGGAAAAAAGCTGTCCTTTAAATATTCTTGATATGTTCGTCAAAAGAGAGATCGGGGTCCAGAGTAACGCTGAGGTCCTTCACAGTTTTTTTAGAGACGACTGTACAACCATCAAGATTAATTGTGTAACGCTGTGTTGTTGTTTTTATCACACTGCTTTGCTTTATCTTGGCCAGGTCGCAGTTGTAAATGAGAACTTGTTCTCAACTTGCTTACCTGGTTAAATAAAGGTGAAATAAAATGTACAAATAAAAAATACAAAAATTGTCAGATCCAACAGAAGTTCTCTTTGTTTCTTGGGACCTAGAACTAGCATCTCTGTTTTGTCAGCGTTTAAAAGTAAAACATTTGCTGCCATCCACTTCCTTATGTCGGAAACACATGCTTCCAGGGTAGGCAATTTTGGGGCTTCACCATGTTTCATCGAAATGTAGAGCTGTGTGTCATCCGCATAGCAATGAAAGTTAACATTGTGTTTCAAAATGACATCACCAAGAGGTAAAATATATAGTGAAAACAATAGTGGTCCTAAAACGGAACCTTGAGGAACACCGAAACTTACAATTGATTTGTCAGAGGACAAACCATCCACAGAGATGAACTGATATCTTTCCGACAGATAAGATCAAAACCAGGCAAGAACTTGGCCATGTAGACCAATTAAGGTTTCCAATCTCTCCTAAATAATGTGGTGATCGATGGTGTCAAAAGCAGCACTAAGGTCTAGGAGCACGAGGACAGATGCAGAGCCTTGGTCTGACGCCATTAAAAGGTAATTTACCACCTTCACGAGTGCGGTCTCAGTGCTATGATGGGGTCTAAAACCAGACAGAAGCTTTTTGTATACATTTTTTATCTTTAGGAAGGCAGTGAGTTTCAAAAAACAGCTTTTTCAAAAAAAATTGAGAGGAATGGGAGATTCGATATAGGCCGATAGTTTTTTACATTTTCTGGGTCAAGGTTTGGCTTTTTCAAGAGAGGCTTTATTACTGCCACTTTTAGTGAGTTTGGTACACATCCAGTGGATAGGGAGCCATGTATTATGTTCAACATCAACGGCCAAGCACAGGAAGCAGCTCTTTTAGTAGTTTAGTTGGAATAGGGTCCAGTATGCAGCTTGAAGGTTTAGAGGCCATGACTATTTTCATGAATGTGTCAAGAGATATAGGATTAAAAACTTGAGTGTCTCCATTGATCCTAGGTCCTAGCAGTTTTGTGCAGACTCAGGACAGCTGAGCTTTGAAGAAATACGTAGATTCAAAGAGGAGTTCGTAATTTGCTTTCTAATGATCATGATCTTTTCGTCGAAGAAGTTCATGAATTCATCACTGCTGAAGTGAAAGGCATCCTCTCTTGGGGAATGCTGCTTTTTAGTTAGCTTTGCGACAGTATCAAATAGAAATGTTGCATTGTTCTTATTCTCCTCAATTAGGTTAGAAAAATAGGATGATCGAGCAGCAGTGAGGGCTCTTCGATATTGCTCTGTACTTTCTTTCCAAGCTAGTAGGAAGACTTCCAGTTTGGTGGAGCGCCATTTCTGTTCCAATTTCTGGAGGCTTGCTTCAGGGCTCGGGTATTTTCTCTATACCAGGGAGAAAGTTTCTTGTGACAAATGTTTTACGTTTTTAGGGGTACGACTGCATCTAGGGTATTACGCAAGGTTACATTTAGATCCTCAGTTAGGTCGTTAATGGATTTTTGTACTCCGACGTCCTTGAGTAGGTAGAGGGAGTCTGGAAGGGCCTCTAGGAATCTTTGGATTGTCCGAGAATTTATAGCACGGCTTTTGATGGTCCTTGGTTGGGGTCTGAGCAGATTATTTGTTATATTTTTCATTTACATTTTAGTCATTTAGCAGACGCTCTTATCCAGAGCGACTTACAGTTAGTGAGTGCATACATACTTTTTTTTTATACTGTTGCGATTGCAAACGTAATAAGATGGTGGTCCGATAGTCCAGGGTTATGAGGAAAAACATTTAGATCCACAATATTTATTCCATGGGACAAAACTACATCCAGGGTATGACTGCGGCAATGAGTAGATCCGGAGACATGTTGGACAAAACCACACTGAGTCGATGATGGCTCCGAAAGCCTTTTGGAGTGGGTCTGTGGACTTTTCCATGTGAATATTAAAGTCACCAAAAACTAAAATATTATCTGCCAAACAAGAATAAGATAAAAAAACAGAAAACTTGAGCGTGCATAACTATAACTATTCACTCCCCACATCTAGCCACTGGGATTTTTGCCCATTCTTCAAGGCAAAACTGCTCCAGCTCCTTCAAGTTGGATGGGTTCCGCTGGTGTACAGCAATCTTTAAGTCATACCACAGATTCTCAATTGGATTGAGGTCTGGGCTTTGACTAGGCCATTCCAAGATATTTAAATATTTCCCCTTAAACCACTCGAGTGTTGCTTTAGCAGTATGCTTAGAGTCATTGTCCTGCTGGAAGGTGAACCTCCGTCCCAGTCTCAAATCTCTGGAAGACTGAAACAGGTTTCCCTCAAGAATTTCCCTGTATTTAGCGCCATCCATCATTCCTTCAATTCTGACCAGTTTCCCAGTCCCTGCCGATGAAAAACATCCCCAACAGCATGATGCTGCCACCACCATGCTGCATAGATTTCATGACTAGAAGCTCAAAAGATGAAAACGCAGTCATTTTGGGGGGGGGTAAATTGACATTTGCTATCGTAAGTGTTAGCAACACCTCCGCCTTTGCAGGATGCGCAGGGGATATAGTCATTAGTGTAACCAGGAGGAGAGGCCTCATTTAACACAGTCAATTCATCAGGCTTAAGCTGTGTTTCAGTCAGGCCAATCACATCAAGATTATGATCAGTGATTAATTCATTGACCATAACTGCCTTGGAAGTGAGGGATCTACAGTGGCTTGCGAAAGTATTCACCCCCCTTGGCATTTTTCCTCCTTTGTTGCCTTACAACCTGGAATTAAAATTAATTTAGGTGGGGTTTGTATCGTGGTCCTCTGTAGCTCAGCTGGTAGAGCACGGCGCTTGTAACGCCAAGGTAGTGGGTTCGATCCCCGGGACCACCCATACACAAAAAAAAAAATTATGCACGCATGACTGTAAGTCGCTTTGGATAAAAGCGTCTGCTAAATGGCTTATTATTATTTGATTTACACAACATGCCTACCACTTTGAAGATGCAAATATTATTTTTTGGTGAAACAAACAAGTATAAGACAAAAAAACAGAAAACTTGAGCGTGTATAACTATAACTATTCACCCCCCCACATCTAGCCACTGGGATTTTTGCCCATTCTTCAAGGCACAACTGCTCCAGCTCCTTCAAGTTGGATGGGTTCCGCTGGTGTACAGCAATCTTTAAGTCATACCACAGATTCTCAATTGGATTGAGGTCTGGGCTTTGACTAGGCCATTCCAAGATATTTAAATATTTCCCCTTAAACCACTCGAGTGTTGCTTTAGCAGTATGCTTAGAGTCATTGTCCTGCTGGAAGGTGAACCTCCGTCCCAGTCTCAAATCTCTGGAAGACTGAAACAGGTTTCCCTCAAGAATTTCCCTTTATTTAGCACCATCCATCATTCCTTCAATTCTGACCAGTTTCCCAGTCCCTGCCGATGAAAAACATCCCCAACAGCATGATGCTGCCACCA
Source organism: Coregonus lavaretus (assembly GCF_964263955.1). Taxonomy (NCBI): domain Eukaryota; kingdom Metazoa; phylum Chordata; class Actinopteri; order Salmoniformes; family Salmonidae; genus Coregonus; species Coregonus lavaretus. The sequence goes on from NC_140011.1 coordinate 14,386,364, forward strand.
CCATGCTTCACTGTGGGGATGGTGTTCTCGGGGTGATGAGAGGTGTTGGGTTTGCACCAGACATTTTCCTTGATGGCCAAAAAGCTCAATTTTAGTCTCATCTGACCAGAGTACATTCTTCCATATGTTTGGCGAGTCTCCCACATGCCTTTTGGCGAACACCAAATGTGTTTCTTTACTTTTTTATTCAAGCAATGGCTTTTTTCTGGCAACTCTTCCGTAAAGCCCAGCTCTGTGGAGTGTACGGCTTAAAGTGGTCCTATGGACAGATACTCCAATCTCCACTTTTTTTATAATGGATTTAATGGTGCTCCGTGGGATGTTCAAAGTTTCGGATATTTTTTTATAACCCAACCCTGATCTGTACTTCTCCACAACTTTGTCCCTGACCTGTTTGGAGAGCTCCTTGGTCTTCATGGTGCCGCTTGCTTGGTGGTGCCCCTTTTAAATTTAGTTCAGGGAAGGGTCATTTAATTTCTAATCGATTAAATGTCATACTGCCAAGGGTTTGAGAATTAGTTGCTTATTATAGTAGGCTACCTCATGTGTGCCCGATAATGCCCCACATCCCTGATTCTCTGCTTGGCGCGCGATATCAAGTGTGCCTAGTGTGGTCTCAATCAAATGATCCATAGCCTATACTATAGGCCTAGGCTATACGAAGTGCATGCTCTGAGAAGTACAGGGCGAAGTGATATTTCTAAGAAAATGTACCTCTTTTCATGAGTCTTTGCACTGTTAGGATGGTTTATATAGGCTACATTATATTACACACTGCAATGGTGTTCCCAATCATGAGCCCCAGCCTGACCTGCTCTTGCTGCCCTTTTGTACTGCCTAACCAATGACTGTGCTGTGTATGGTGGCACATCAGAACGCAAGTCAATTTGTTTAAAAAAAATACAATATCTCTGCGTGTCACGATCGTTCAAGGAAGTGACGGACCAAGACGCAGCGTGATATGCGTACATTCTTTTATTGCAGTACACAACACGAACCAAAACAACAAAACAAACGATACGTGAAGTCCTGGGTTGAACACAAACCTTCCGGAACAAGATCCCACAATAAACAGTGCCAAACAGGCTGCCTAAGTATGGTCCCCAATCAGAGACAACGAGAAACAGCTGCCTCTGATTGGGAACCACCCTGGCCAACATAGATCTACATGATCTAGATCAACAACATAGAAAATACAACATAGACACTACACACCCTGGCTCAACATTTAAGAGTCCCCAGAGCCAGGGCGTGACAGTACCCCCCCCCAAAGGCGCGGACTGCGACCGCGCCAACCAAACACAAGAGGGTAGGGGCCGGGTGGGCATTCCGCCTCGGAGGCGGATCCGGCGTGACCACCACTCTCTCTCTACCCCCCCGTAGCGCCCCTGGTCTGGTCTGGCCCCGCTGGCCGGAGCTGGACTGGACATCGGTGGAGCGGATTGCTCTGGCTCCGGTGTGGAGCAGCTGACCGGTGCCGGACCAGGCACCGGTGGAACAGGCACGGACCGTGCCGGACTGACGACGTGCACCACTGGCTTGGTGCGGGGAGCAGGAACGGGCCGGACCGGGCTGGCGACGCGCACCACTGGCTTGGTGCGGGGAGCAGGAACGGGCCGGACCGGGCTGGCGACGCGCACCACTGGCTTGGTGCGGGGAGCAGGAATGGGCCGGACCGGGCTGGCGACGCGCACCACTGGCTTGGTGCGGGGAGCAGGAACGGGCCGGACCGGGCTGGCGACGCGCACCACTGGCTTGGTGCGGGGAGCAGGAACGGGCCGGACCGGGCTGGCGACGCGCACCACTGGCTTGGTGCGGGGAGCAGGAACGGGCCGGACCGGGCTGACGACGCGCACCACTGGCTTGGTGCGGGGAGCAGGAACGGGCCGGACCGGGCTGACGACGCGCACCACTGGCTTGGTGCGGGGAGCAGGAACGGGCCGGACCGGGCTGACGACGCGCACCACTGGCTTGGTGCGGGGAGCAGGAACGGGCCGGACCGGGCTGACGACGCACACCATAGGCTTGGTGCGGGGAGCAGGAACGGGTCGGGCCGTACTGGGAACACGCACCACTAACTTAGTGCGGGGAGCAGGAACGGGTTGGGCCGTACTGGGAACACGCACCACTAACTTAGTGCGGGAAGCAGGAATGGGTCGGGCCGTACTGGGAACACGCACCACTGGCTTAGTGCGGGGATCAGGAAGGGCCGGACCGGACTGGTGACACACACCACTTGCTTGGTGCGAGGAGCGGGACTGGGTTTCCTTATAAACCTCCGCTCCCTCTGCTGCCTAACCAGTTCCTCTCGCCGTGCCTCTACACTCTCCTTCTCCCTTATCGCCTCCAGTAGCTCCTCCCTCTGACCAATTAACTCCTGCTCCCTCATGACCAATAGCCCCCGTAACCTGGTGGCCTCCTCTCCTATTCTGCAGATTCGCCCTGTAGCTGCCTCCTGCTGCCCCGTCGTCCACGCCGTGTGCCCCCCAAAATTTTTTATTGGGGTTGCCTCTCGCGTGTCCGCCGCCGTTTCTCCTCTCCTACCTGGGCCTCCTCATTCATCGCCCTCCGGTAACGGACGGCCTCCTCCTCCGTGATTCTCCCCCAACCGAGGAGGACATCTACCAATGTTACCTCCTGTTTAGTTCCCGGCGTTAGCTCCTGAACACGCTGCTTGGTCCTATTTTGGTGGGATCTTCTGTCACGATCGTTCAAGGAAGTGACGGACCAAGGCGCAGCGTGATATGCGTACATTCTTTTATTGCAGTACACAACACAAACCAAAACAACAAAACAAACGATACGTGAAGTCCTGGGTTGAACACAAACCTTCCGGAACAAGATCCCACAATAAACAGTGCCAAACAGGCTGCCTAAGTATGGTCCCCAATCAGAGACAACGAGAAACAGCTGCCTCTGATTGGGAACCACCCTGGCCAACATAGATCTACACGATCTAGATCAACAACATAGAAAATACAACATAGACACTACACACCCTGGCTCAACATTTAAGAGTCCCCAGGGCGTGACACTGCGTGCGGATTTCGCTTATTTTCAGGGAAGATTGAATGGTTATGGGTTTGAATAAATAACTGCTTATAGCATACTGCCATTGCGCATTCGCTCTTCTTTCAAACTACCCATGAGTTCTATTGGCTACTGTATTTAACATTCAGCAACGAAGAGCTTGCATCCCTCTTCGAATAGTCTATTAGTATAAGAAATGCAACAAAATAAATCCATCAAGCTTTTCTAGTCTAGCATTTCCTGGGACTCCAAGAGCTAAGGAGTGTTTTTTTAAGGAGAGAGGCAAGCATAGGTGCGTATTGAGCAAGAGACAGAGGCTATAGGTTATTAGCTTACTATGCATAACCCATCAATCATTAGCTAAATATAAGGCTAATACTGCATTGAATTTATTACCTGAAAGAGTAGTCTAGAACATACAGTACCAGTCAGAAGTTTGGACACACCTACTCATTCAAGGGTTTTTCTTTATTTGTAATATTTTCTACATTGTAGAATAATAGTGAAGACATCAAAACTATGAAATAACACATATGGAATCATGTAGTAACCAAAAAAGTGTTAAACAAATCCAAATATATTTTATATTTGAGATTCTTCAAATAGCCACCCTTGATGACAGCTTTGCACACTCTTGGCATTCTCTCAACCAGCTTCACCTGGAATGCTTTTCCAACAGTCTTGAAGGAGTTCCCACATATGCTGAGCACTTGTTGGCTGCTTTTCCTTCACTCTGCCGTCCGACTAATGCCAAACCATCTCAATTGGGTTGAGGTCGGGGGATTGTGGAGGCCAGGTAATCTGATGCAGCACTCCATCACTCTCCTTCTTGGTAAAATAGCCCTTACACAGCATAGAGGTGTCTTAGGTCATTGTCCTGTTGAAAAACAAATGATAGTCCCACTAATCCCAAACCAGATGGGATGGCGTATCGCTGCAGAATGCTGTGGGAGCCATGCTGGTTAAGTGTGCCTTGAATTCTAAATAAATCACAGACAGTGTCACCAGCAAAGCACCCCCACACCATAACACCTCCTCCTCCATGCTTTACGGTGGGAACTACACATGCAGAGATCATCCGTTCACCCACACCGCATCTCACAAAGACACAGCGGTTGGAACCAAAAATCTCACATTTGGACTCCAGACCAAAGAACAAATTTCCACCGGTCTAATGTCCATTGCTCGTGTTTCTTGGCCCAAGCAGGTCTCTTCTTATTATTGGTGTCCTTTAGTAGTTGTTTCTTTGCAGCAATTCGACCATGAAGGCCTGATTCACACAGTCCCCTCTGAACAGTTGATTTTGAGATGTGTCTGTGACTTGAACTCTGTGAAGCATTTATTTGGGCTGCAATTTCTAAGGCTAATAACTCTAATGAACTTATCCTCTACAGCAGAGGTAACTCTGGGTCTTCCATTACTGTGGCGGTCCTCATGAGAGCCAGTTTCATCATAGTGCTTGATGGTTTTTGCAACTGCACTTGAAGAGACTTTCCAAGTTCTTGAAATTTTCCGTATTGACTGTCCTTCATGTCTTAAAGTAATGATGGACTGTATACCCCCCTACATAGCTTAGGCTATGCTGCAGCAAACGTAGACCTAACTGTCACAAGAAAAACAGTTACAATGATGAGACGATAGCTCTACATGCATTGTGAACTGCGCTCCATACTGAGATGCGCTGTCTGTCCCCAGCCTGATCACTGATGATTTATCATGCAGATAGCAGAGAGAAGAACATAGAGAAGCCAGATTTAGACATGCATACAATTTAACAGTTCCGTTTTATGTCATGCTGTTCTTATAAATAATGTATTATAATTTACCGGTTTCTCACAGTTATTTTTTTCCTGGAAAGGGGAGTGGGGTTGGGCGAGAAATCTTGGTAAATCTCTGTAACTCAGTTCCGCTATTCAAACCTAGTCACCATGCACTCCTTAAATATCTCAGTGTCAGTGAAGAGCTTGTGTTAAGTTAAAACCAGGGCTCGAATTGAGGGGGTACAGTGGGGGAAAACAGTATTTAGTCAGCCACCAATTGTGCAAGTTCTCCCACTTAAAAAGATGAGGCCTGTAATTTTCATCATAGGTACACGTCAACTATGACAGACAAAATGAGAAAAAAAAATCCAGAAAATCACATTGTAGGATTTTTAATGAATGTATTTGCAAATTATGGTGGAAAATAAGTATTTGGTCAATAACAAAAGTTTCTCAATACTTTGTTATATACCCTTTGTTGGCAATGACACAGGTCAAATGTTTTCTGTAAGTCTTCACAAGGTTTTCACACACTGTTGCTGGTATTTTGGCCCATTCCTCCATGCAGATCTCCTCTAGAGCAGTGATGTTTTGGGGCTGTCGCTGGGGAACACGGACTTTCAACTCCCTCCAAAGATGTTCTATTGGGTTGAGATCTGGAGACTGGCTAGGCCACTTCAGGACCTTGAAATGCTTCTTACGAAGTCACTCCTTCGTTGCCCGGGCGGTGTGTTTGGGATCATTGTCATGCTGAAAGACCCAGCCACGTTTCATCTTCAATGCCCTTGCTGATGGAAGGAGGTTTTCACTCAAAATCTCACGATACATGGCCCCATTCATTCTTTCCTTTACACGGATCAGTCGTCCTGGTCCCTTTGCAGAAAAACAGCCCCAAAGCATGATGTTTCCACCCCCATGCTTCTCAGTAGGTATGGTGTTCTTTGGATGCAACTCAGCATTCTTTGTCCTCCAAACACGACGAGTTGAGTTTTTACCAAAAAGTTATATTTTGGTTTCATCTGACCATATGACATTCTCCCAATCCTCTTCTGGATCATCCAAATGCACTCTAACAAACTTCAGACGGGCCTGGACATGTACTGGCTTAAGCAGGGGGACACGTCTGGCACTGCAGGATTTGAGTCCCTGGCAGCGTAGTGTGTTACTGATGGTAGGCTTTGTTACTTTGGTCCCAGATCGAGGGAGATTATCAGTGGTCTTGTATGTCTTCTATTTCCTAATAATTGCTCCCACAGTTGATTTCTTCAAACCAAGCTGCTTACCTATTGCAGATTCAGTCTTCCCAGCCTGGTGCAGGTCTACAATTTTGTTTCTGGTGTCCTTTGACAGCTCTTTTGTCTTGGCCATAGTGGAGTTTGGAGTGTGACTGTTTGAGGTTGTGGACAGGTGTCTTTTATACTGATAACAAGTTCAAACAGGTGCCATTAATACAGGTAACGAGTGGAGGACAGAAGAGCCTCTTAAAGAAGAAGTTACAGGTCCGTGAGAGCCAGAAATCTTGCTTGTTTGTAGGTGACCAAATACTTATTTTCCACCATAATTTGCAAATAAATTCATTAAAAATCCTACAATGTGATTTTCTGGATTTTTTTCTTCTCAATTTGTCTGTCATAGTTGACGTGTACCTATGATGAAAATTACAGGCCTCTCTCATCTTTTTAAGTGGGAGAACTTGCACAATTGGTGGCTGACTAAATACTTTTTTCCCCCACTGTATGTGAGGGTAGTGTGGCATTTGTTAAATAAAATGGATAAAATCATAGGCCTACCCCTTGTTAGCTTAAGATTTTGATCTATAAAGATGCTTTAGTCCGCAATGCAAAAAAATAGCTGTAAATGCCTGGGAAAGAAGTGACCAATGCATATGGGCTATCTTTGGTTTGTCTCTATGATATTCAGACGCTGCACTACAACCTTCTATAGGAGACACAAAATGTACTTTGCTTGGGAAGTAGCCTAACGTTTGATTCTGTCACTATCAATTGACATTAGACATTTCAACAGGCTATTAAACAACATACTAACTTTAAATCAGTCAGGAGCAAGCCAGGTAGCCAAGAAGGAATGAAAATGAATTATGTAGCCTGCCATTTAAGAAACATATTGTGAAGCATTTGTTACATGCTACAAGCTGGCAGGAGCGCTCAGCATTTCAACAACAGCACTTCAACAACAGGTCTGTAAATTTAGCATTTAGGCTGTGTAAAATGAAATGTAAAAAATAATTACTTCGAATTAAATAATAATGAAACGGAAAATGCCTTATTAGGCTATATAGTCATTCTACAGTGCCTTTGAATTCACTTTTAGAAAGACGAGTTTGGCCAGTCTTTGGTTTGAGGATCATGGTGGTGAACTATGAATGTCTAGTTTGTTAATTTAGCCTAGCAGATGCTCTTATATTCCCATACCCTAATCACAGTCAACACAAATCTATTTTGTTACAACAATATCATGGAATAAAATATAAACGCAATGTGTAAAGTGCGTTGTGTGGGCGAGCGGTTTTCTGATGTCAATGTTGTGAAGAGTGCCCCATGGTGGCGGTGGGGTTATGGTATAGGCAGGTATAAGCTAAGGACAACGAACACAATTGCATTTGATCGATGGAAGTTTGAATGCATACTGTGACGAGATCCTGAGGCCAATTGTCGTGCCATTCATCCGCCTCCATCACCTCATGTTTTAGCATGATAATGCACTGCCCCATGTCACAAGGATCTGTACACAAAAAAAATGTCCCAGATCTTCCATGGCCTGCATAATCACCAGACATATAACCCATTGAGCATGTTTGGGATGCTCTGAATCGATGTGTACCAGTTCTCTGCAATATCCAGCAACTTTGTGCAGCCATTGAAGAGGAGAGGGACAACGTTCCACAGGCCACAATCAACAGCCGGATCAACTCTATGCGAAGGAGATGTGTCGCGCTGCATGAGGCAAATGGGGGTCACACCAGATACTGATTGGTTTTCTGATCCACATCCCTACTTTTTTTTTAAAGGTATCTGTGACCAACCGATGCATATCTGTATTCCCAGTCATATGAAATCCATAGATTAGGGCCTAAGGAATCTATTTCAATCGACTGATATCCTAATATTAACTGTAACTCAGTAAAATCTTTGTAATTGTTGCATGTTACGTTTATATTTTTGTTCAGTATATTATAATTGATATCTTTTCACCCCTACCCTTGTCTGTGGTGGTCTGTAAATCCACAACCTTCTGGCTACTTTGCCATGTAATGCTTAAAAAAGGAATAACAGTTTCTAAAACTGCATATCTAAGGCTCTGGTCTGTCCAAGGAGTAAGAGTAAACGGTAGGTTCTCTGCAATCCACTTTTTTATTACTATTTTGGGTATAGGGGAGGGTCACTTTTTTTTTCTAGCATTCAGGGAGGGTCAGGTAAAATATATATTTTGCTGAAGGTAGAGCCATCCATTTTTCATTTCAGAGAGAGATGAATTTCTCCAGGTATCCCTTATTATAAAGTTCAGTCCCTAACGGAAGATAGTTGCTCAGCTAAACTCCATATTTGGTGATCAACTAACGGATTTTGTTATAACGCTTGCAGTTCTGGTGAATTAGATTTTGACTGTGCTTTCTGGGCATTAGAGAGGTCTCTAACGTACAGATGATACTGGTTCAGTCTGCGATCTACTCTGTGGAGGAGTTGAGGTACTTGTACATTTCGGTCCCAGTCTCGCTCTGTCTTTCTATCTTTATTTGTTTCCCTCTCTCTCCAAGTCTCGGTCCCACTCATCTGTTCATTAAAAAGACAATCAAATCAGACAATCAAAAAGACGTCCATAACTTTGGGATCATGATCCCAAACAAGCTGATCAACCACGCACAGTACTCTCCTCCAGTTCCTTTGATTTCTACTGACCTCTTCTGGTTTACACCTAGTAGTGCAGCTTGGAACACCCAAAAAATACCATTCCAAACAAAAGGAGGCTGTGGAGTTGACTTTTGAATTTTATTTAGCGTTAATACAATATACAAAACAAACTACTCAACATGCAACTTGAAGGAGAGACGAGAGCTTCTGTACAGTAAAATGAAATTCAGGACACCAGCCGATCAGTCGTCAAACTTTACAAAATATACAAACATCCCTTAAAGTCTGCTCTCTTTCTTAAATAACTTCAATTTATTCCATTGTCAGAAAGTAGCAACACCAATTTCATATTAATTCTCAGTGTTTTCTACTACATACTTGTGTCATTGATTAAAAAGTACAAGTTAAAGCCACAGTCCATCTCAAAATACGCACAGTTCACATCGCTTAATTCCACCTACTGACTTTCTCACATTTCGCAGGTGATGCATTTTTTCATGGTTTTCATGCCAAAAAATGATTAACAGGAACATTCAGGTGCCATTCGTTCAGATTTTCTAAAGAGGAAGAACAACCTAAAGTAGCTCAGCACACATTATCTCACACGCAGGCGCGCACACGTTCACAGGCATATACTCAAGACACTAACAAACCACAGAGAGTTGAATGAATTTTTCACTTTAACTGACACACACGCCACACCAATGATATTACAGCCCACATACCCTTCTCTAACGACCCCAACCCTTCTTCATGTCACACTGAAAGGGTGAAAGTCACAGGCAGGTTCACAGTTAACACTCAAAACAAGAACGTTAGAGTTTATGCAGGACTTTCTCTCCAACATGATAATGAATAAAATGCAACTAAGAGAAAGACACACAGAACAAACAGATAAATAAACAAGCCACTCTCGGGATCAGAAGGCGCAAATCAAACACTGGGGGAAAATCGCTCCTTTCACTCAATCATACAATTAATATAATAATATAACTAATATACTCAGGCTATCAGCGTCTACACATCCATACAGCATAGACCAATGATATTACTGGGAGATTTCTCCTGTTCTGGAGTGTTTGGAGAAACAGGGATTACTGGACCGGTTCAGTTTAATGCACAGCATTAACTTCAAAGACACAGAATCCTCCTTTTTGATCAGTTGACTCACAAACCGGAGTGTAACCATAGACATCTATAATACACAGAGGCCTAGACCAGAGCAGTGTCCAGTAGATCAGCAAGCTTTGTCATGCATGTAAAGAGTACTGTATATGTTGATATTATCCTGAGGAGTGCTAACTGTAACTGAGGTACTGTATACCTCCACTAGAAAACCAAGGCTGGAGACTAGCTAGCGCTCGCTCACTGGAGTCAGTTGTTAGCATATAGCTTAGCTAGCATACATGTGCAGGCCTGAAAGCATAGGGCTTTTGGGTGTGCGGGTGGATATGTATACAGATGTCCGTGTGTGAAGGAGTGTCTACATGAAATGCAACTTTGCCACTAAAGGACGGTACAAGGATAGAGGCTATGACATTTAGGTCGCTGTCATCTGGTTCTTTGTTTATATTATAAGGTATTTTGATAATAAAATATGTTAAAGGCAATACTTCAAGCTACTACGACATGGCTGTGAGACAGAGAACATGAAGACCCAGAACGAAAAATCTAACCAAGACAGCAGATAGAAACCTGATTTCTGAGACACTTTCTTGTTTAGACATCTGATGGGTTTACACTCACTTCTTGAGATTAATCAGTCTAGATGTGATCATTCCGAGGTGACAACGTCGTAGAATGCACAGCATTCATCAACACTACCAGGTCTCACCACCAGAGGGCAGACGAACTGACCACCGACTGGTGGCCATCCCTGCCTGACCGGCTCAGGGTTCAAAATAAGTAAAGAAGTGTTTTGAGTTCATTAAGTGTTAAAACATTTCTAACAGTACTTGGTTAAATCCAGTTAATAAATGAGTAGAGTAAGTTTATGGATAGCTACAGCCATTAGTGTATTGGTGAAGTGAATTGACTTGCATCAGAGGGAGTGACAGAATCTGCATCTGGAATGCACACAACGAATAGGCCTCGGCATTAACATATATAGAGACACTAATATTCATATATGCACACACACACAGCTGCACACCCACACTTCAAGGAAAGTTTGCAAACACTTGTATAGTGACATGACTAAGGGGGTGTGGGGTCAGACAGACACAGGACAGGAGTGCATTAATAAAGCCACTAGGGTGGAGAGAGGCGGGGATTGGTGGATGAGACGGAGAGGGATAAGACGGTGATGTCTACAGGATGTACATCTGCACTGGGAGCTGAACGGAACTGAATGAAACGACTTAAACACAAGCCTCTCATATCTACTTCCTGCTTTCATCTACTATGACATCATTGGTCTCATTCTTCTAGGTCTCATCCATAGAGAATGATAGAGGACTCTATTGGCCAAAAGGCCGTTTTAGCATGGGCAGCGACATTGAGTGCTTCCGCCATTTTAACCCATAAGAATCTAAGCCCTGTCTAAGCCGGGGGAGAGGGGGTTCTACTAAGCTTTATGGAATTGTTTTAAGAAGGTCATACCAAGAATCATTTTACTATTTGATTTTGAATTTTAAGACCCCTTGAAGTATAAAAAAATTTAAAATAATATTTGGCCTTAGTGCCCTTAGCCCATACAAACGCATTGAATAAAATATTCACTACATGGAACAACAGATAGTCCCCCCCAAAAAAATCTAAAGGAAGTTTGTTCTGAAGTGTCCATCCTATATCTGACAGATATTAGAAAGATCTGGAAACATGTTTATTAATTTTTTATTACATGCATTTCACCCCTTATTTTTGGCACTAAACAGTGTCCATATATACTTCCATAAATTTTTTCAACTGGTACCGGGGGACTTTCAGACGAGTCTTGTGAGCGTCCTAGAGCAAAACAACCAATATGTACGTGTTCATTAGTCTTGCTTTTCCACAGAGGGGTATTAGTGTGTAGCTCAAACTGTTCGGACGTTACAGACAGAAGTTGGCAGATCGGATATACCGACTTCAGACGAGTCCCAAGATGCTTGTGGGGGTCATACAGCTAAACGGAGAACACCATTGTGTTTGTGAGCGTCTAATCATTCCATAGATAGTTTGCAAGCCAAACCGTTCGGACGGTACAGACGATTTTTGTCTCATGGTCTGACAAACACCACTCTAGCTCTGTCACCTTTCACCTCAGATGAGGAAGTGTGGCATAGGCGCATGCGGTGGATTGAGACGCATCCAATGCAAACAAAAACATATCTCTAGCTTAAACTGACAGATTTTTATTGGGATTGTTTTATTATGCTTATTATGCTAATGCTAATTTGATTTCCGTGGAGACGCAGACATCGACCATAGGGAGTTCAAGAAATCAAAGTAGTCAACTGGGTAAGGATTCTTATGGGTTGTAGCCTCAATTGCACTGCCCATGCTGTCACAGACGCTATAATGGCACAAATATAAAGATGAGTCCTCTATCTCTATGGTCTCATCCTAGTCATGCGAGTAGAGCTAGGTTAGGAGGGCAGGGAAGCTTGAGCTCGCTCGGGGGCTTGGATTGGACAGAGAGAAGAAATAGGGCGGGCTCTAGGGGCCAATCAGATCTGTTGCTTGAAGGCTCCGCTGGCGGCGTTGGAGGCTGCGGTAGCGGCGGCAGTCTGGACCGTCTTGTTGGCCATGACGCCCGTGGCGAACTCTGCCTGAGCCTTCTCAAAGCTGGCCCCCGTGGTACGGTACATGCCATGGACCTGAAGGGATGAGAGGGGGAGGAGGGGAGAGGGAGGGATAGAGGAGAAAAGGGGCGGAGAAGAGGAGGGGAGGGGGGAGAGGGAGGAGGGGAGGTAATTATTTAAATGATGTCTATAAATACCCCAAGTGTTCATCATCTCAAAGAATGTGTGGATGTTATGATTCCTTTGAATCTAATCTTCTCAAACATGGTGAAAGGCTGAGGCTCATTCACAGCTTCATGATTATGATGAGGGATTGTGTGTAGGGTACCTTTTTGAACATGATGAGGGACATGGCAGCCAGGGCGGTGAAGAGAGCAGCGATGAGGATCATGATGATGCCAACAGGGATGCTCTTATTCAGACCAGTCAGAGCTGAGATCCACCCACTGTAGGAGATAGAGAAGGACAACCAGAGAGAGGATATTAGGTACTGAATCTCTATCCATATCAAGGTGAATAACATCTATTCCGAGTGATGTCAAAGAACCGTGTGTCCATGTCACTTCCTGTTAATGTCTGTGACAGTGACTGTCCTCACCTGGCGCCCCAGCCGGAGATGCCGATGGACTGCATCACGTGGACACCAAACTGACAGATGTAGACGAAGAAGAAGACGAAGAAACGGAACGAGCTGTCACTCCTGGAGAGAGAGAAAGAGATTGCTGTTTAATGAACGGCCTCTGTGAGTGTGTATGTCTGTGTGACTCCGTTTGTGTGCTTGTTTGTACACCCACCTGAAAGCTCCATAGAGGGGTCTGTACCAGCAGACGAAGGAGCAGGGGGTGAAGATCATGAACCAGAGCATGGCCAGACCAAAGTCCACTCCCCTGGACGCATCCACACAGAACCAGGCCAGACAGCCAAACATGTTGGCAAACAGCGTCCCTGTGTGGACTTGAGGGGAATGACAAACAATACCACTGATTAGTTTAAATAAAAATGTTGTATATAGAAATGTAACATATAGAGCAGACAGAAATGGCAGTTGTGTAGAATAGAGATGTGTATCAGCTCTTTAAGTTACATTTCTATGTGAAAGAGAGAGTACTTGATATAGGTCCTATGCCGCATCACATTACATTTCTATCTGAAAGATCCTTTTTGATAGAGGCCCTAATAGGCTACTTCAGTGTCCTGCCAAGTCATGCTAATGAAGAACAGGATGTTAGGAATAGGAGGAGGACAAGGAAAGATGGCTGCTTAATAATTTAACACACTAAGGAGCCTGGTGGTGCGCACACACGGTCAATTAAATAATTCACAATGAGCAGAACTCTACCTTGGGGCTACAATAATGGCATGGCTCTGGGCATTGTATAGAGTCTGGTGTGTTGTAGTGTACAGTCACATTGGCATGGTATAGTCATATAGCTACAGTGGCAGGATTCTGCACCATACTGAGGAATCTAACACTACTCTCACACTCTGGGTGAGAGAGAGAATACATAACGTGTAGGTAGAGGAGAGAGAGAGAGAGAGAGAGCGAGAGAGAGAGATAAGAGAGGGAGTGAGGGCGAGGAAGAGGGTAGCGCGAGGAAGAGTGAGAGATAAGAGAGGGAGGGTAGGGCCTCAAGACAGGTTGGAACTCCCAATGTCTCCCCCCCAGTCACCTGACCCGGTCACATAACCAACCACATGACCTACCCATGTGGCGGTGGAATTCCACGCTGTGCTATTGGCTCATATCTAATAAATGTCCTTCATAATCCCTCTCAATGGCCTTTTCATATTTAACAGACTGGCTGTCAAGTAAAGAAAGAGACTTCTGGAGATCAGATTTCTTCGAAGCTAGCGACAAAACTGAGGCAAAGGTTCAGTCATATTGAAAGAACAATTCTAAAGTGTACATTTGCCATAGTAGTGTCTGTTTTCTGACGTTACAAGCACTGAGGGGGGCAGATGACTTGACAAGAGGGCAGAGGTAACTCACACATCCAGATGTAGTACATGATCTTGACAGTCTTCTGGAACTCTACAGGGATATCCACTGTGATGTCATGGTAGAAACATGGGCCCACGGGGAACTTCTCTGGGAGAGGAGGCCAGTTGTTTTTCCTACCTGGGACAGAGAGAAGAGAGCAATGCTTGAATGATTCTGCAAAATGTTGTGTGAAGGTTTGGGTCTGACAAAGTGTAACGTAGTTCGAATGCAAGACCATTGGTTGAATGTTGTGTGAAGGTTGGTGCCAACCTCCTGATGTGCTGAGCGACTGCATCTCTCTCTCCCGGCGGTCTAGCTCCGCTGCCTTCCTCTCCAGCTCCTCCTGTCTCCTCAGCAGCTCTGTAGCCGCCCACGCCTGCTCCTACACACACACACACACACACACACACACACACACATCAAACAGTGCGCACTAACACTATACTAAACACACAAAAGAGATATACAGTACAGAGATGTTCTAGATGTTATCCAGACTAGATCAGGCTCCATATGGCTGACAAGTCTGATTTGACCTCTGACAAACCGTGAACTTCAAGTCAACTTGAAACTGACATTGAGGCAGCTGACTTTTTGTTTTAGTAATGTGTGTGTGTGTGTGTGTGTGTGTGTGCATGTGTTTGGCAGACTACTGTCAGCACACAGCACAGTCCCAGAAGTCATCTCCACCTCCTTTCTCTCCATGCGAGTCAGAATAATTAACGTTCTGGTTTTAATTTGACTAAATGCTAATCGCTAGGCAGGCATTGCTGGTTGTGTGTGTGTATGTGTGTGTGTGTGTGCGCGCGCCCAATCTCTAGCATGCAACAGCTGCAGGTGAAGCAATGGTTGCATTTGACGTCACTAGCTATTGCTACTAGGCACTAGCCAAACTACTGACAAAATGCTGCCCAATGCATCTTTAAAGGTAGGAAGATATTTCAACAGGACAAGGGACAGGATACTAGTCACATGCCTTATTGCCAACTTCCTGGTTGCAGCCTAGGTTGTAGATGACAAAGGTCAAGACAACGGGATTCTAATATCCCATAACTCTTTGCAACAATGGGACTATGCTAGTTCGCAATGGTGCTGGTAGTTAGTAACGGCACCAGTAGTTAGCAACGGCGCTGGTCCCAGATTCGTGACGACGTTGTCTTAAGCTGTACATCTGATCTAGGTTGCAGCATTCTGATATCATCTCTGTGTGTGTATGCCCAAACATTTAAAAAAACAGGTAAATGTGTCAGTAGAGGTAGAAAAAAAAGGTAGTAGAATAAGGAATATTGTTCCTGTCTTATCTGTCTGCTGGTGTCTCTCTCTCACTCTCTTTTCAGGTGCAAACACAAAGTCACACTTCTCCCTTAGACAGCGAGGTGTGGAGCCCACATTGATGTTTATGTAGTGTCTCTGAGGCTTAGAAGCATCTCCACACTCTGTCACAAACAGCTTTTAATTAGAACACGCCACGCTCTGTGGGAGAGCCTGCTGCCAAACCCACCAGAGCACGGTGTGTGCGCATGTGTAATGTGTGTGTGTGTGTGAGTGGGGGGGTGGGGGGCATGCATGGTGTTTCTATGGAAATGCAACGCTACATTGAGCCCTCTTTTCTTCAGAGGGGTGGAATAGCATGGCGTAAAAGGGTAGAACAGGATGTGAGGTGTGTGTGTGGGGGGTACCTGTGTCTGTTGAGGCTGTGAGTATGCAGGCGGTTCTTCAGTAGGCTTCATGATGGCTGGTTGTGTGTTGGTGGTGGTGGGGGCCGGTACCTTCGGCGCTGTGCCAGCGTGGACCTGGGAGAAAATAGCTACATCTTTTAACAATCCCACACTGGTTATGGCTCAAACCATACCCTATTCCTCATGTAGTGCACTACTTTTGACAAGAAACATATGTAGCTTGGGTCAAAACAACGTAGTGTACTAAAGGGAGAATAAGGTGTCAATTGTGAAGCAGACACCTTCTGGAATCAGCATCTTCAACCATTCTTCATGAACAGAAGCTGAATGTAATAACATAATGAACACTTATAATCTGGAGCTACGTCCTTCTGTTTTTATCTCATCAATGGCGTCGGTGTCTCCCATCTACCTGCCACCTCTCCTCAACACATGGCCTCTCACACTGTGCAGTGCGCTTGCAGGGCAGCCTTCGAAGTGACTTATCAACTGTATGCAATAATTTCCTCTGTGTTGTCTTAGGAATTCATCATTCTCTGTGTTGATCTTGCCTACCTCCATTGTCTCACTTCTGAGAAGCTGAGGTTACATCCTGTAGGTCTGCTATCTGATTGGAGGTTAACTTTACAGTAATTCTATTGGTCAACAACTCAGATTTTGAATCCAAACAACTCAGATGCTTACAAAAAGAGATTTATATGATGTGTTCCTCTTGCTGTGGTGAGATCCCTACACTCTCTCTTCCATGAGCTATGGGCAATGGCACAAGCCATGGTTTCTTCGTCTCTCCCTTTCTCTCTCTGATCATGCTTAGAATAATGCCTTGTAATGCTTTGCAACTTAAGCTTCATGCCTTGTATTTATGCTGTGAATTTTTTACAAAATAATTAAATACACTTTATTTAGAATTCTAGTATCAGACATTTCTTGATTGCCTATTACTGTAAATCAACTATAGTGTACTTGCATATTGCTAAATCATCTTTATAATAATAATAATAATAATAATAATATGCCATTTAGCAGACGCTTTTATCCAAAGCGACTTACAGTCATGCGTGCATACATTTTTGTGTATGGGTGGTCCCGGGGATCGAACCCACTACCTTGGCGTTACAAGCGCCGTGCTCTACCAGCTGAGCTACAGAGGACCACATGGAGACAGATAAACATTTGAATCGGCTAATTACTTAGTGTTATTACGAGTCGCATGTGAGGTTTTAGAATATCATATATACTGTATATGCACATTTCAAATACTACTACACTACACTTTACTCACCGGCTTGGCATCTGTGAAGGGGTTGTACTCTTCCAACCCTGGAGGAGCATTCTGTGTTACTTGTGTCACCGACGGATCCTGAGAGGATAGGAAAAGACAGAAACTCAGTCTTCATACATATGGCACACAGTTCTACAGTACAGTATGAGGAGCATTGAGGGAGTCAGTCAATAGGCTATACTCCCATGTAGTAACCTAAGCCTAACTAATAGGCACTCAAATTGACTAGCCTATATGCTGCATTGTCGTGGTGTGATGAATGAACTCTGAAGCCACTCCAGTCCAGTGTGACCTAAAACAGATCTGTAGTGAATGCTAGCCTACATGCATATACCAAGTTCTTGCAACCCATTCTGACGTCTGCTTACGAATCAAGTGCAACAAAACTCAAGGGCAGCACCACCGCTAGCCTCATCTGCCTAACCTGGCCTCAGAGGTTTTCAAAAGTCAATATGAAGTCAGACAAACAGACAAGCACTTTTCATCTGAAGAAGAGAATTCCTCCACAGACAGAAAGACCCTAACAGCAGGGTACCCTGCACTGTCAACCCTTCACTGTCTATAATCTAGGGCCTTATAAAATATTTATTTTTTTGCCTAATTCAGTTTCTCCCCCCAAATTTTTTTTGCTCTCGAAAACAACTTTTGTAATATAACAGATGTTTTTGTTTTTCTAAGTACAATGTTTAAACCAAGTTTAAGATCTGGATTTTTTTTTTAGGTTGTAGTTCAACTGTGCACCACCAAGAGACTTGTTTGGTTAGCGGTGTTTCTGTAGCACACATGTAATTGCAGTTTGCTAAACAAATCGCCACTGGATTGATGCAAATAATCATAATATCAGGTAGGCATACTTTGTAGTTAACATTTAATTGAGAAGGTTTTAGGAAAAGCTTTTCCATCTACCAGAAGATGTATCATTATTAGCAACATCGCTAACGGCTACACTGTGGTAGACAAACACGCACACAGACAGCGGCTTTCCTGTGTTAGAAAGTTGAAGGAAAATATGAATCACTGATGCATTTTGTTCATATTTTATGATAATCTTGGGCATATTAATACATTTTCTAATAAGTTCAATACATTTAGTTGATTTCCTACTAAGTGCAATACATTCTTGAATATTGTTGAAATGCGTTTCAATGTCTGGATCCCGTGATTCCATCCGTGATTTTATAGGGCCCTAATACTCCCAAACTGGCAAAGACGAGATGATTCCAATCATTTTCACCACCACACAGACAGCTATAAATAGCGCAGAGCCCACGAGTTTGAGGAGGGAAGAGAACACTTTTCTCTGCTAAGACAAAGGACTCTGTGTGCTGCCGTTACTGGCATGCTGTGCAGACTCAGATACACAGTCTAGGCTAATTGTTTTCTTTCATCAACCTTTATTCAGGCTACGCAGATTCTAGGTTGGTATCAGTGAGTTCAAATCTCAGTTTCATAGGCCATTTTCCAATCTCCATGTGAATCCGGGAGGCTACGAGTAGGCTATTTGCCAAGTGATGAAAGTATAGGCCTATAGGTGCACCTCCCAGGACTGATGCATTGTTTAACTAGTGTGTGTCCACTGTGTCTACAGGTGTGTGCTGCAGTCATCTCTAAAACAGAGAATAAGGTGTGGCTTGCCGTGGTGTAGCCCGTCATCGCTGTCTGCGTGCACATGGATGTGAGTGTAGGGTGCATTTCAGGTAGCTAGCTCACCATGACACGTTTTCACTCTTGCAGCATAAATTCAGATGGTACTTCGGTTCAGTGCAGTCCAGTGCAGCCCAAGAAGGCCTATCCAATACATCCAGTATAGTAGTCCAGTATAGACTGCTACAGACCAGTATAGTCCGGTATAGCCAGTTACAGCCAGTATCAGTCAGTCTGTCCCAGTCCAACCCCTCTCCTCGGCTGTGAGGTTCTGTTCTGACTGAGAGTCTCATGTCTGTGTGTAGCAGAGGCAGGCTGCGCCTTGTCCCGAGGACAGTCATCAATACTTCAGGGTGTATCGTGATAAATCTTTAATATGGTCCTGACGCACAGCCAGATTGACACACAGTGCTCAAGTACAAGCTCAGTACACCCCATGGAACTACAAAACTACAGGATAGACTACTGCTGTTGAACGCCTACATTACAATATAGATTGGCCCAATAATGCACTAGGCCTACCTGTTAAATGTATGTGAACACAACAAAACTATCTCTGTTAATATTATAAATAATGGAGGGGCCTCCACTAGAAGCTGTTAGTAGGCCTATTGCTCTCTTGAAAAGAGCATCTCACAGAGCGAAAGCGGCAATGTTGACAGTCACACACAACGTTGACACACAAACATGTGTGTTAGATAGGCCTACAAGTTATCCCTCTCCACAACAATCTCACTGTGACAGACACTGCAACAACCCCTTCTGTATCTACTGAATGTTCGGTAGATGGGTTTTATGAACACAATTGATTTGATAAGAGAGACTACCAGGAAGGACCAGGAAGTAAGTCAAGGGAAAGCAGCTAATGTAACCCTAAGCACCAGCTGTTGCCATGACAGCACCATATGATTTCATGAACTATTGAAGAGAGCCCAGAGTTGCAAGGCATAAATCATTAGGCTTACTGGCCGCAAGGCTGAAACGGGCTGAAATGGGGAGTCATCTAACAATGCCATAATTAGGGCACTATAAAATCAGTTACATTTCCCAAATTCCGTTTTTTTCAGGTTTTCGCTCTCATAATCACACACACAATAAAAAACTAGTTGGATGTTCTAAGTCCACAAAAATGCTTAAACTACATCAGGAGACCAAGTTTGAGGTCTGGAATTTTTTTAATAAACTTTCATTTTTGGGTGTAGATACCCTTTAATTCACATGAGCACCAGCATGAGACTTGTTTGGTTAGCGGTGTTTCTGTAACACACATGTAGCAGAGTTCACTAAACAAATCGCCACTGGATTTATGCAAATAATCATGATACCAGGTAGGCATAGGCTACTTTGTAGTTAACATTTAATTGAGAAGGTTTTTGGGAAAGCATTTCCATCTACCGGAAGATGCTTATCCTTATTAGCATCATCGCTAACGGCTAGGCTACTCAAAGTGGTAGACAAACGCTCACACACAGACATGGGCATTCCTGTATTGCCTCTTCAGAAAGTTGAAGGAAAATATGAATCACTGATGCTTTTGTTCATGTCTTATAATAATCTTGGGCATATACATGTTCTAATAAGTTCAATACATTTAGTTGATTTCCTACTAAGTTAAATACATTTTTTTATATTGTTTAATTCTGTTTGATTGTCTGGATTCCGTGATTCCGTCCGCATCGCAGATTTTATAGGGCTCTACTTAACCGACAGTTTCAGAAATATATATTTTTCCTGATAGGTTAGCCTAGACCTAATTCAGGGGATACACAAATCCGGTCATTGAGGACTGCAGTGCCTGCTGGGTTTCATCCATGCCTTTCAATCGCTTTCAGAGAAACTGCAGTTTTACTGTAGGTGTGTGCTGTGCATTGATTGATCCATGAAGTGACAGGGAGGAACCAAAAACACCCATGTCCTTTTACAAGCGACGGAGGAACAGACTGAACAACTTCAGATGGTTACACTACAGCCTTCCAGCTCTAATATCTGACCAATCCTGTTTGTTCACACACACGTAGGATTCCTCGGAGACCTGCAGCGGTACAGACGTAACAGAGAGGGACTATTCGTGTATAGCCCAATAAATAATTGACTGTTTACGTGGTGCGGTGGTCAGCAGCACGCCACAGCTCTAGTGTTGAGTTAAACACACATTTCTATACAGAACAGTTAGGCTAGCTGTGGGAAGTACACCATTCATTCCTTCACTAACAATAAAACCATGCTTACGATCAATTATCAATAATCCTTACACATAAGCATCAACCTACAGACGAGCCACATCATCCAAACAGCAAGGCGGAGGGGACCCATTTTCCTGAGGGCAACTCCGCAGCTTCCAGGAGTGACAGGGCAATGATTAAAGGACCAGAAAGGGCAAAAGTGTGTGTGTGTGTGTGTGTGTGTGTGTGTCAGAGCGCGAGAGCCAGCGAGCAACCTTGCAGTGAGTAAACTATAATTGAATTGATATAGACAGACAGAGCGAGAAAGAGAGAGAAAGAGATAAAGGATCAAGAGAGAATGAAGAAAGAAGCTTCTGTCTAAAACAAGGAACACCAACAAGCTTGGGGAGTAGCCTAAACAATACAAAGCAGGTCCTCTTTACCAAGCAAACGGGGTGAGCTGTGCTGTGCTATGAGGATCCCTGGTGAGCCACAGTCTACAAAAGACAAATCTAAGTAATACCATTTTCATAATAAAAGCAATGCAACATGTCTTCTTACAACCACCACACCAGCAGGTATCAAAGCGGAATTCCTGGAAAGCAAAGGTAGTGGGATCACAGAATATGATGTGACATTATGACAGCACATCAAATTAATGTAGGCATCCATCACATCATGTTGTTTTGATGAAATTACTCAGACTCTTAGCTGGAATAGAGTATTGCACCTGTCAATCACAATGTGGCCTGCCCTGGATTCCAAGACAACAGCTGAGACGATGGATGTCCCAAAGAGCAGGATTATCATTCCCAATGCCATTCATCAGATAACATTGAGGAGTTTACCACATCAGTCACCGGCTTCATTAATAAGTGCATCGATGACATCGTCCCCACAGTGACCGTACGTACATATCCCAACCAGAAGCCATGGATTACAGGCAACATCCACACTTAGCTAAAGGCTAGAGCTGCCGCTTTCAAGGAGTTGGACACTAATTCAGATACTTATAAGAAATCCAGCTATGCCCTCCGACGAACCATTAAACATGCAAAGCGTCAATACAGGACCAAGATCGCATCCTACACTGGCTCTGGCGCTTGTCAGAAGTACTACACTGGCTCTGGCGCTTGACTCCCGAGTGGCGCAGCGGTCTAAGGCACTGCATCTCAGTGCTTGAGGCGTCACTACAGACCCCCTGGTTCGATTCCAGGCTGTATCACAACCGGCCGTGATTGGGAGTCCCATAGGGCGGCGCACAATTGGCCCAGCGTCGTCCGGGTTTGGCCGGTCTAGGCCGTCATTGTAAATAAGAATTTGTTCTTAACTGACTTGCCTAGTTAAATAAAAATAAAATTTAGCAGGGCTTGCAAACTATCATGGATTACAAAGGGAAACCCAGCCGCGAACTGTCCAGTTACACTATTTAACGATCTGCATTGATCCTTTTTGCACTAACTCTTTTGATTCATCACATACAATGCTGTTACTGTTAATTTACTATCCTGTTGCCTAGTCACTTTATCCCTACCTATATGTACAGATCTACCTCAATTACCTTGTACCCCTGCACATCAACTCAGTACTGGTACCCTGTGTATATAGCCAAGTTATCATTACTCATTGTGTATTCACTGTGTTATTATTTTTTATATTTTTCTTCTCTCAGCATTGATGGGAAGGGCCCGTAAGTAAGAATTCCACTGTTAGTCTACACCTATTGTTTACAAAGCATGTGACAAATACAATTTGATTTCGAAGATGAACCTGCATTGTGTCAGTCGGGAACTGGTGTATTTTGGACATATATAATGCTATATTGTTTCCCCATAACTGTACAACTTGTCAGTGCCACACAGTCCACTCCAAGCAACAATTCGGTCTGATGAAGTCTGTAGCACTACTGTCATGTCCACCTTGCATAACTCTCGTCATAAAGACCCTAAGCTAGCTGCCTACCAACCTCAATGTCAATGAGTTGTCCTGCTAAATGAAAAACTCACATGTAACGTTAGTGAATGAATCATCAAGAGATGAGGCAACAGTTAACGTTACCTTTGTGTGGGTATTGTCAGACCCTATACGCTGCCTCTGTCTACGTCAGGTGTCAAGATGCAGCTAGCAATGTTAAGCTGATGCCTGGCTGAAGAGGACACAAAGTGATAACTCCACAATTGAATGGCAATAAGCGAAGTCATCATGATCTAGCGTGTTTGCTAGTTAGCTATAGTTTGTAAATAAATTACTTGATACAACGTTCTCTTTGTTCAAAGTAACTACTTGCTGACATAAAACGTTTGTTAGCAAGTGCTCCAGTTAACGTTAGTTAGCTGGGGCGTAAGTTATTCATTACGCCGATTCTGTTACAAAACGTTAAACGAAGCAAACGAAACGGGGAGGATCATCTACCTGCATTTGTCCAATAGAAAATCTCGTTTTAGATTCAGAAACAACTGTTCAGACTAATGATTACACCCCTGGCGTTACAGCTGTCATGCCCAACGGAAACAACGTGACACTGTCATCGCTAGAAAGCTAGCTAGCTATCCTTGCAAGCTAAATTCAATTCAACATAACGGACATTAGCAGGCTAACAAATTAGCATAGCCAAATGACAGACCGGTGAGTTAGCTATTTCACTTACCTGAAAAGGGTTATTGAATTCAGGGTCCGCGAACGGGTTATGGTCGAAATCTGACATTCTACTTTGATGACGTCTTCAATTGTTAAAAACTGACTTGGTCTCTTGTCTCGTTAAAAAGAATTAACAGCTGAACTTCAAAACAATGGCGGCAGACAGCACCAGCTAGTCTGGACCCGGCTTGTTTTGAGCATCAGCAGCAAAATGGCAGGATCTCGGAAGTGATGTCTGTGCTTTGCCTGCCGTAGCTTGCCCCTGTAAAATGTGAACACCATCAATGAATACGGTTACATGCACACAATAATACGATTATTGTGGATAGTCAGATTAAAATAATAGTTCGTTTAAAAAGTTTACATGCTTTTCAAGAAGGCGGATTTCCATATTAATAATGCTGTTTACATGGACACGTCTGAAATCAGACCACTTGATCAAAATAAACATTCTACCACAGCCACCATTACATTTACGTCATTTAGCAGACGCTCTTATCCAGAGCGACTTACAAATTGGTGCATTCACCTTATAGCCAGTGGGATAATCACTTTACAATATGTATTTTTTATTTTTTGGGGGGGGGGAGGGGTGGGGTAAGGGGGGATAGAAGGATTACTTTATCCTATCCCAGGTATTCCTTAAAGAGGTGGGGTTTCAAGTGTCTCCGGAACACCATGTTATTTTTTGCAAAGCCTATTTGATTCTGAGTTCCAACATACACTACATGTATGTGGACACCCCTTCAAATGTGTGGATTAGGCAATTTCAGCCACACCCGTTGCTGACAGGTGTATAAAATCGAGCACACCGCCATGCAATCTCCATAGACAAACATTGGCAGTAGAATGGCCTTACTAAAGAGCTCAGTGACTTTCAACGTGGCACAGTCATAGGATGCTACCTTTCCAACAAGTCAGTTTGTCAAATGTCTGCCCTGCTAGTGCTGTTAATGTGAAGTGGAAACCTTTAAGAGCAACAATGGCTCAGCCAGGAAGTGGTAGGCCACACCAAAAAACGGGACCACCGAGTGCTGAAGCGCATAAAAATCGTCTGTCCTTGGTTGCAACACTCACTACCAAGTTCCAAACTGCCTCTGGAAGCAACGTCAGCACAATAATTGTTTGTCAGGAGCTTCATGAAATGAGTTTCCGTGGCCGAGCAGCTGCACACAAGCCTAAGATCACCATGCACAATGCCAAGTGTCGGATGGAGTGGTGTAAAGCTCGCCGCCATTGGACTCTGGAACAGTGGAAACGCGTTCTCTGGAGTGATGAATCACGCTTCACCATCTGGCAGTCCAACCTGCCCGAATGCATAGTGCCAACTGTAAAGTTTGGTGGAGGAGGAATAATGGTCTGGGGCTGTTTTTCATGGTTCGGGCTAGGCCCCTTAGTTCCAGTGAAGGGAAATCTTAACGCTACAGCATACAATGACATTCTAGATGATTTTGTGCTTTCAACTTTGTGGCAAGTTAGGTGAAGGCCCTTTCCTGTTTCAGCATGACAACGCCCCCGTGCACAAAGCAAGGTCCATAAAGAAATGGTTTGTTCAGATCGGTGTGGAAGAACTTGACTGGCCTGCACAGAGCCCTGACCTCAACCCCATCAAACACCTTTGAGCATTCATTGTGTGAATTGTTTGCCCTTTGATTGTATTTTTTTATTTTGATCAAGTCCCAATTACATACACTGAACAAAAATATAAAAGTGTTGGTCCCGTGTTGCATAAACTGAAAAAAATAATCCATACACACAAAAAGCTAATTTCTCTGCACAAATTTGTTTACATCCCTATTAGTGAGCGTTTCTCCTTTGCCAAGATAATCCATCCATCTGAGAGGTGTGGCATATCAAGAAGCTGATTAAACATCACGATCATTCCACAGGTGCACCTTGTGCTGGGGACAATAAAAGGCCACTTTAAAATGTGCTGTTTTCTAACACAACAATGCCACAGATGTCTCAAGTTTTGATGGAGTGTGCAATTGACATACTGACTGCAGGAATGTCCACCAGAGCATCAGATACATGGTCTACACATACTGAGACAGAGAGGTGCCGTTTCGCTCGCTCAACGCTTTATCTTAGATTGAATCGTCTTTCTGTCGGCGTGCGTCTCGGTCAAATATTTCAATATTTTATTTGGACAGGCAAGGAGGTACCGCCCATAACGGTGACACCTATTACAGGCAATGCACATAAAGTATGAAAATGTATGCACTCACTAACTGTAAGTCGCTCTGGATAAGAGCATCTACTAAATTACTAAAATGTAAAATAAATCCTATACGATAGTGCAGCTCTAGCGCCCACTACCGGCTGTCTAGGCTAATAAGAGGGAGGCTTGCGCTACCGGTGCTGGCACATGTGCAGATCAAATATACCACTGGAACGCTGATTAAGCTGTTTACATGTCCTAATAACTCTAAATATTGCTCAGAAAACCAGGTGTTTTAATCAGCGTATGCTTGCTTTGTTTCTGACCTTTTACGCCAATTAGGATAAGCAAAGTAAAGTGTTTTAATGACTATTGCCATGCTCTGCCTACTGCCATAATCAGTTTAATATCCAATTATTAGTGTGCAAGTAAACATACTCAATCACTGGCCAGCTTATCAATTAATCATCATAATTGTAGGGTTATTTTGAGGGCTACATGGAGTATTCTTCAGGGAATGATTACATTAATTCTACAGTGGCACTCTCACAAAATGAAATATAACAAACTAGTAATCTCTATATGAGCAATGTGCTGTATCTTTGATGATGCAATCCCAATACTTTACTGACTTCAAATATTTTCTAATTTCCTTCATCTGCACTGATCTGGAAACATGGGACAGGAAGTCTAATATGAATTTGCTTTCATCTGTTCAGTTCTCTCAGAAGGAGACAAGGAAGCGATTTTCTATGTATCTAGATGCAGCCTGGTCACAAGAGAAGGATGACCCCGGGCTATCTCCAAGAAAGTCCTAGTTAGCCTCAAGCAAGAGAAAACAAAAAAAAATGAGTATCCAAATGTTACAGCACAGTTATTATTTGCCAGAAGATACCGACCCTACCGTTATGCTTGTTTACTGAGGTACACTGGGTCGTAGTGCAATCATGGTTACATTAAGACACTGTGGAGCCGGCGCGAGACATGTTCCGAAAAAATGATACCTTTATCCACACTGCTCCGTCCAGAAGATTGAAATACTGCTTGTTTTCCCGGAAAACTGCCCTTTTCGTCCTCATGCTAGCTAGCAGTAGCCACAGCAGCCATTATGGAATAGCATGTCGCAATGAACAACGTTCCAAAATGTCTGCGGTGGCTCCTGTTAGCTAGCATGAGGACAAAAACAGCAGTATTTCAATCTTCTCGATGTATCAGTGTGGATAAAGGTATAATTTGGAGTACAGAGGCATATCCCATTCCGGCATTGAAGTACGTTTTCCAACCCATATCTCGCGCCTGCTTCACCGTGTCTTAATGTAACCATGATTGAATTCTGACGACAGTGCAGCTCACTAAAAAAGCCTAACGGTAGGGTCAGTATCTTCTGGCAACGTTCTTCTGTTCTCCTCTTGCAGTTGTTGGTGAACATGGCTGGCTGAATGTGCTTCTCTTTCACAGTCAAATTAAGTCAGCAGTTTGCAGTCATGCCTAATCAAATACTGGTCCATTGCTGCAATCTACAGTAACAGACATTCTTCAGGAAACAAACGGTATCATTGATGAAACAGTGAAACAGTATTATGCAGAACTCAGATCCAGATGGCAGGGTGAAGAGACGTATTATTATTATTATTATAAGGAGAGTGACTTGTGTCCGGTTAAAAATGAATTGTTTGAATCATGTCTTAATGGACTCATTAACCTTTACATTAAATATTATCTTCTCTCAAGACAAAAAAAACTAAAATGGCACAATGAAAATATACCTTCGTTACATATCAACATGAAACATAAACTAAAATACAAATGAACAGAGCATTTTCTTTACAACAAATGCCACTGTTACAGACCAGAGGTATCAGCTGGTTCTGACTGCAGTTCCACTGAAAAGCATAAAAAGACACCAGTTTTCGTGATCTGAAAATGACAGACAAAGAAGCATTCTTCTTCATTGTCAGAGTCTGGATCAGCTTTACACTTGACAGGTGATATCACTAAAGGGACCTCCCCTGGTAAGATTGTCAGAGGGCATTTGCTGTCATTACCAAGATGTTGAAAGACTCTTTCAGTAAAAGTGTGCGTGAACGTGTGTATATGTGTGGCATTATCAGGGTTAGAGAATGACAGTGTTCCTTTGTCCCAGTCCAGCCGCACTCTGATTGTCCTGGTATAGTCTACAGTGAGAAGAATTTTGTCATTTGGTGTGGAAAAAGCTTTATATGTACCATACAAGTGTGTTAAACCCCAGGACTGGTCTCTAGTCTTTATTTCTCCCTTCCTCAGAGCAGACTCTGATTGCACACCCACCATCCACTCTTCATTTTCCCCAACCCCAACGTCCCAAGTGTGTAAGCCTGAGTCAAAGCCCTCAGAGCCCAGGACCGAGGGCCATTTATCAAACCTCTCTGGGTTGTCAGGAAGCTGCATGCTGTGTTCAAAGTATGTGCCAATGGTAAGATCATCAGACAGGACCATTTGTGGTTGGGCAGTGTTGGGGTCCAGAATCACAGGAGCTGAGTGGAAAGATCAGAGATACTTTAGTCTTTAATCAGTGGGCAATTTTAGAATTTGCTCAAATTTGGCCCTAAATTATTATTATTTTTCATCAAGAAAGCAGTGCATAGAGTTACAGGCATACTATGTTTTGATTATAAGGGACGGAAACACAAAACAATCTGTATCAAAATATTTTAATGGAATTTTACCATCAACAACACAAATGTCACTGTAACATACAGCTATTAATGCTCCCAATGTTTAAGTAGGCCTACTTCCTCTTATGAATGTTCTTGAAGTTGAACACTTGTGCACAGCACACACACTGCTTTAAGTACTGTTAAAGCTTCAGGCATTCTAAATGAGTGTGACTATAAGAAGAAATGGCTCTATGGGTGAAAAGAACAAGGAGCTTTTAAACTTGTCCAACAATGTTATGAAAACACTGTAACCATTCCGATAACTTTACACACATAGTCCTACACACTCTCCCTCCCTCCCACACCCGCTCTCTCACTTACTCATTTTCAGACACATACACACAATATCATACAAACCCCACTCTTGCATATGCAAATCGCATTATATATTACGATTTTGGAAAACGTACAATATGTAACGAATTTGCAAAATGTACTATATGTTACGAATTCTAGCTAGGTGGCTAACGTTAGCTAGCTGGCTAACATTAGCTAAGGGTTAGGATTAAGTTTAGGAGTTAGGTATAGCTAAAAGGGTTAGGGGAAGGGTTATCTAACATGCTAAGTACTTGCAAAGTAGTAAGTAGTTAAAGTTGCTAATCAGCTAAAATGCTAAAGTTGTCTGTGATGAGATTCGAACTCGCAACCTTTGGGTTGCTAGATGTTTGCATTCTTCGGATTTAGGAAAAGAAAAATACGAAATGCTCTGAGACCAGGTTGAGTTGTCTATTCCTTTTCAGTTCCTCCTGTGCCATCCAAGTTTGTGCATAGCCTAGTCAGTGGTCAAGTTATCAGGTTGCTAGCTAGCTAGGTAACATGACTAGCTAACTAAACAATGTTTTATTATCGAACCAAAAAATATCGGCTCGCGACTAGTTTAAAACGGATCGCGACATGAGCACAAATTCGCGACAGAAAGAAAAAAAACATAACTCCGGTAATATTGGGCATAACTTTTACATGATTTTGGCTAGAGGCACACAGTCTTCAGCAATGTAAAGGGGTTGTTACCATAGCCACAAAGTCATAAACCCCTCCTATTTCACATTTTTGTTTTCATGAAAGCAAATGTTTGTTTTCATTAATTATTACGATATATAGGCTATATAATTTTAGGTTAGGGTTAGGCATAAGGTTAGCAGTGTGGTTAAGGTTAGGTTTAGCTCATTTTAACTTTGGATTGGTGGATACATTTACATTTTAGTCATTTAGCAGACGCTCTTATCCAGAGCGACTTACAGGAGCAATTAGGGTTAAGTGCCTTGCTCAAGGGCACATTAACGTCATTTAGCAGACGCTCTTAGCCAGAGCGACTCACAAATTGGTGCGTTCACCCTATAGCCAGTGGGATAACCACTTTACAATTGGGGGGGGGGGGGGGGTAGAAGGATTCCTTTATCCTATCCCAGGTATTCCTTAAAGAGGTGGGGTTTCAAATGTCTCCGGAAGGTGGTGAGTGACTCCGCTGTCCTGGCGTCGTGAGGGAGCTTGTTCCACCATTGGGGTGCCAGAGCAGCGAACAGTTTTGACTGGGCTGAGCGGGAACTATGCTTCCGCAGAGGAAGGGGAGCCAGCAGGCCAGAGGTGGATGAGCGCAATGCCCTCGTTTGGGTGTAGGGACTGATCAGAGCCTGAAGGTACAGAGGTGCCGTTCCCCTCACTGCTCCATAGGCAAGCACCATGGTCTTGTAGCGGATGCGAGCTTCAACTGGAAGCCAGTGGAGTGTGCGGAGGAGGGGGGTGACGTGAGAGAACTTGGGAAGGTTGAACACCAGACGGGCTGCGGCATTCTGGATGAGTTGTAGGGGTTTAATGGCACAGGCAAGGAGGCCAGCCAACAGCGAGATTGCAGTAGTCCAGACGGGAGATGACAAGTGCCTGGATTAGGACCTGTGCCGCTTCCTGTGTAAGGCAGGGTCGTACTCTCCGAATGTTGTAGAGCATGAACCTGCAGGAGCGGGTCACCGCCTTGATGTTGGCGGAGAACGACAGGGTGTTGTCCAGGGTCACGCCTAGGCTCTTCGCACTACATCTCATTATTGTAATCCTTTTTTAAATATTCGATGAGGGTTATTGACGTCAACCGCCTGTTTCAATGGAGATAGATGCTATGCTACTAGCCTCATACCATGAATATGCATAGCCATCTCGAGACAACTCCAATATAAAGTGTTTTTTTCTCAAAGTTGCAATGATGTCACACATACACACATCAGTACACTCGTAACAACTTAGGCATTACGAAACGTATATTCCATCAAATAAACCTAATGTAACAAATAAGCCATTCATTTTTTGGTTGACCAAATTCGACACTCATTGACCTCCATACAAAAACCCACTACTTGGTAGGCGAAACAAAAAAACGGCACCTGCTGGAGGGAAAAGATCTGGCATGAGGCTAGTAGCAAAGCACCTCTCCATTGAATACAGGCGGTTGACCTCATCAACCCTCATCGAATATTCAAAAAAGGATTACAATAATGAGATGTATCCACCAATCCAAAGAAAGGATAGGCAGGAGCTAGACAGCCCGCTGTGCCGCTTTGTGGACAACGACTCCCATTGTTAGGGCGGAGAGACATGTATCTTGTCAGTATATCCAACATCTTTGGCCTCTCTTCCTCTTCCTCTCTGCTGTAGCTGTGTTCAGTGTCGTGTTCTGCACCTAAAATGGTCAGTGCGGAAACACGTGCACTTAAAAAGTTATGTGCGGTGAAGAAATGTTATCATGTGTTATTAACGTTAACAGCCCTATATAAAATGTTAACTTTTCTGTTCACTTACACAGCTCTGTTTAGTCCAGACAACTGCTTGCGGATTGCCCATTGGGCCAGGTCAGGTTAACAGGAAGAATAAACCGATATCACGATATGCCTTGTTCATATCAATATCATATCGAATTATCAATATTGGTGCCCACCACTAGTATTTACTAAAGATTTTAAAAAGTATACAAACTGTAAGTGACAATCTCATTCCTCTGCATCTTCTCCCAAGCTTTGAACTGCAGGTTGCCCAGATTTTTGTCTATGTCAATCAGTGCTCCTGAGACCAGCTGTGTATCTGGATCTGACAGTGTGCACAGAATATTCAGGAGTCAGTGGGAGTTGTGCTGTGGGGGTTCAGAACACACAGAGAAGAGAGAGACAGGATGCAGCTCACTTACCTTTCCATGATAGTCTTGTAGTTCTGCAGAAGAACAAACTACCAGATTAAATTCCAATATTTATCAATCACTATTCATCATTATGAATGCAATAATAAATAATGTTAACTTAGACAGAGCAGTCCTGACCTGAAGGAATGAGGTGTCTTCAGCTCATAGCTCATCCTCTATAGCTTCAATTGTGTTTACAAGTGATGACATCTTGTCTCAACTGGTCAATCCTATTCACCATTGCTGAAGTCTTCTCAAACTCTTCTTCCCTCAGTATGTCAATCCTGGCCTTCTCTAAGAAACTGCTGAAACTCCTCGAATTCATACTTGATCTCCATGTCTGTGTCTTAGAATTGTCTCTGGAGACAGTGAGAGAACTGTTATTACATTACGTTACTGGAATTCTCACATTTCATCCAGAAAACCAATTCCCTGGTCCGGTTGCCGGATTCTGGTCTGATTTTGCTAGCCATTGGTACAGCAGTGAATTAATTAGGCCTACTACAGAGTCTAGCTGTGCAAAATTATGATTTAGCCAACTCTATCAAACATTTGGCAACCAAATGCAAACAGAATTAAATACTGATCTAATACATTATAGCTGCGTTCTCTAATATATTAAACTCAAACGTTGTCCTACCTGAATGTGATGCATTGTGGAAGTACAGATTTCTGTAGCTTTTTGAACACCTTCAGCTTCTCCTGTAAGGGTTTCAGTGTTCTCTCGAGTTCACCCTGAAACGAAAGGACATCTTATCTTACAGTACAATAATCTGTATACAGTATATATAAACACCTCACATAGAAAAATGTATTATGTTCAATAAAAACGTGACTCTGTAAAATGCATGTCTTTATGTCGTTGTACCTTGTCCTTGAGGTCCTGTACAGCTTCGTCTATATGGCAGTAGTCATGACTCATATGTTTTCTAGATGATTGACACACTAAACAGATGGGCTGCTTATCCTCCAGACAGTAGAGCTTGAATTTCTCAACATGCAGACTGCAGGGCACTTTAGACTCAGACTCTGCTGAAGCTCTCTCCTCAAGGTAGGCCTCACACACAGGTTCTTTAGAGACAGGTTACCCATTGAAAATCTCTTCCTGCAAACGGGGCATTCCCGAAACCCCTTCGACACCCAGCATTGCTGCAGACAGACTTTACAGTAGCTGTGGCTACATGGTAGGAGGACGGGATTATTGAAGATGTCACAGCACACAGGACAGGTGAAATCTTCCTCTGGAAGAGATGATCTGGAACTAGAAGCCATTTTCCCAGCCCCACTCACATTCCAAGCTCCTAAAGTTAGCACCTGTGTAATCAAGCTGCAGGTAGCTCGACAGCCAGCTAACCATCTAGCTCTGAAGTTTACTTCAACTCTCGTTGTTTCTGTTTCTTCTTCTGTTTCTTCTTCTTCTTCTTCTTCTTCTTCTTCTTCTGAGGGCTTTATGGCGGACTACATCCAAAAGTTGCATTAACTTTTGCTTCTAGCGCCAAAGCTACAACAAAAATACTGGACGCTTTAGTTTAGCGCGCATGCGCGTCATCGAGTACGCCCCTAAGCTCATTTGATTGGCTTGCTCCCATAGTTACCATGGCAACGGGGTGGTCAGGCGCTTCGGTTGGGTTCATGTAGTTACTACAGCTACAAAGTCAAAATAGGCTATCGTAAAAATTCATGTAAACAAAAATGTGCCTTTTGGTGTTCATTTAAGGTTAGGGTTAGGCATATGTATAGCAGTGGGGTTAAGGTTAGAGGTAAGCTTAGGGTTAGGTTTAAAATCACATTTTAAGAAGATAAATTGAAGAAAAAGGCGTGGTTTATGACTTTGTGTCTGTGGTAACTAGGGACGACCGATTCCTCTTCCCCTTGTCATGTGACTCTGACTCGAATGTATCCTACTCATGCTTCCGGTACTGCGTGGATAAGGGGGAAAAAGTTGCACGTTGAGGATAAAGTTTTGTTTTGAGTTTCTCCTTCTAATTGGCGTCATCAAACTGTCAACGACTGGGATTTTGTTTCCGGTAGTTTTACTTTATACAATAAACAATTCTGTACATTTGTGAAACGTCAAATGTTGAACATGTCGACGAACAACTTGTCGTATAACGACCAAGGAGGATCGGATTCAGCGGTGGAGGTTGGTCAGGAGACTACCCCGACCACCAATGCTGGAGCTGGATTTGGCCTGTTCAGTACCAACTTTAAAAAGTAGGTCAGTTAGCTAGCTAGGAAGCATTTTAGTAACCTGCTTGTGTGTAAGCTGTGTTTGCAACTTAATTTGCTAGCTAACATGGCTGCTGGTGGTAATTAGTTAGCGAGATATACAGCCGCAGTGTCAACCCAGCCACATCTCTATGGTAGCTTCACGGTTGAAAACGCTTTTGTTGACAGCCAGCAATGTTTGATTTATCGAAGATGCCGTTTGCTTGGAATACATGTTGACATAAACAAAACAGCAAAAAGATGACGAAGATACACCACCAGACATTTTCTCTAACATACACAGATTTTACATTCCACATTAATGGTGTTCCACCACGTGGTTTTATGTTTGTATCGTTGTGCGGGGTCAAATTATTCTAAATGAAAAGTTACACGAAGATAATGCTAGCTGTACTATGCACATAGGCTATCCTCAGTTGGAGCCGGTCTGGCTACTCAAGTCAATTGATGTGGTCCTCCAAGTCCCTCGGTACAAGCCAGGTAAAAAAAAAGATCCCATCTTCTTTCCCTCTCACTGTCATAAACTCAAGTGATTACAATAAGTCCCCAACAGTAGCATATAATTGAAATATTGGTAAAAATCTTTGTAAACAACCCATTTATATAAATGGAAAAAGTGAGATGAGAAGGAACTGACTACTTGTCAAATGTGCTCAGATGTCAGCAATCAGCATCACGTGATCCCACAGGGGGTATGAAAAAAAAAAAAAAAAAGTATAATAATAATGTGACTAACTGTAAGTCGCTCTGGATAAGAGCGTCTGCTAAATGACGTAAATGTGATGATACCACTAGAGGGCAGTCCATCATTTAGTCATTTAGCAGACGCTCTTATCCAGAGTGACTTCCAATTAGTGAGTGCATACATTTTTCATACTGGCCCCCGTGGCCATCCTCCTCCTGTTGTCATGTGGCTTTACTGTAAATCCAGGCCTGTATTCACATAGGATCTCAGAGAAGGTGTTCTGACCTAGGATCAGGTCCATATAGCCTAATCTTATTCATTATGATCTTGAATACGTGCCCAGTAGTTCACTTACTCAGCTGTATGATTGGGTTTACTGTAAATCAGTATTTCCCAAACCGTGGCCTTGGAGTTATAATTTCACTATCAGTAGGTTAGTCTTTCCCCAGCTGGCTCCAGACAAGGCCTCAAGTCACTGTCTTCTCTGAAGGCCATTTTCTCCCGAAAAAAGTCTCCCAAACAGTCAGCCATTATCATATGAAAGTTATTTCAACCTGATTATCATGGAAGCTTTGAATTATCCACTTACTGTTAGTTTGTCTGTCTTTCTCTGCACTTGGGCCTATTTCACATGTAGACTATTCATTCTTGCAGTTTTAAGAGGTAGCCTACCCGTATAAAGGTTTCATTGAAAATGTTGCATTGTGCTCATGTCATCATTATACAATGGAATGTCTACCGGTATGTCTGTTCTCTGTTGTTCTATGTTCTTCAGTGTTCCATGTAGCCTAGTGCTGCTCTTCATTGCAGCGGGCAGTAGAACAGTTTCAACCATCTCTGTCTCTGTCAAGAAGTGACATGCTTCAGCCTAATGTTTAATGTGGTTTGGCCCTAAGTGATCTCTAAGTCCTCTCACATGATCAGATGATTGGTCTGTTCAGCAGCGGGGCAGGGCCAGTAGGCCAGGTCTTTTGGTCTGGTAATGGAGACTAGATGACTCTTGGCTGGGCTGCTGGAGCCTGCAGGGCTGGGGCGTTGGGAATGCCTGGATGTGAATGATTACACTGTCCACCCACAAACTATCACACACAATGCCTAGGCTTTACTATGAGATCTAGTAGGGAGTCTGTCCTAAGGGATTATCAGTATCACATAGTAACTTAATCTAGGTTTATGTCAGGCATTCATACATTTACTAACTCTATATTCACCATTAGCCTAATTCCCTTTACATGATGTTTTTCTGTACTCCCAAACTCAAGTCAGTGACTGATAGCGTTGTTCTATGAAATCAACCCAGTAGCCCCACATCTCTTGTAGATCTGAATTGAATGGATGTGTGTAAGCATAGGGTAGGTGGAGGTTTTATCATATTTTTATGGCTTTTTTGAATGAAGCTATATTCATTGTTACTTTACTTGCCTTGGACGTATATGCATTTCATGTCCGTAAACTTAATCCTCTCTTGCACTTTATTGCTCATAAAGATATTGATTTGAATAATGTCATGTGACACAGTCAGGGTCAAAGCCACGTTCCTGTAGATTATCCTATATTGGCTGGGCTCTTGTTACCTCACGGTCCACTACTGCTCTGGCCTTGACAGAAGCACAGCACAGCAACATGTGACTGGCTGGTTGTCCCCAAGTGATCAGCTGCTTCCTAAAAAGCCATATTATTTCATTGTGGTTCAGTTTCCCATGTTTTTATAGGGATTTGATGAGGACCTGGCTTAGCCTATGTGAATTAGGCCTCCATGTGAAGTCGGATGATGTATTAGGCTATATCAACTGAGCCATGTCCGACAACATTATCATCCTGGTTTTAAACACTAGAGGACATGGAAGACAGTAGTAGGCTAAATAGCGGCAGCTGATAAGACGGCTGATTGGAGAGTTTATAGTGTTTTATCCTACTGGTCGTTATGTGAATGATTGACCAGAGACTCTTCCGGGCTTGTTGGTTGTAAACTTGCTTGCCAGTCTTAAAAACCTGGAAATTGAGACTAGGCTGGTTGAAACATGAAGAGAGACATGTAGAGTTGTTGGGTGTTGTACTAACTCTGTGTGGTTCTTCTGGTGGTGTGTGATGCTTGGAGGGCTGGCATCGCCCTTATCTAGCCCAGACCTGGAAGCAGTTCCCTTGGAGGGCACTGGGCAGGCGTGAAGCAATGTGCTGTGGATGGTGGTGGTGAAAGCTGCTCACTGTTTACCCTGAGGCTGATAAGGCCCTCCCGTTTCACATGGAGGAAGTGGCCACAGGCACAGTCACAGGCAGAGAGAACCAAACTACCACCCAGCTACACACAGACGCAGAGAACTACAGTACGGTCAGAGGAGAAGAGGTAGAAGGGAAGAGAAGGAGAAAGTAGCCCCTGTCCGAGAGCTACAGATCCATCAGGCAGGAAACTTCAACCCGTCTCTGGATTGGATTTACAGCAATGAGGAGTCATAGCCTACTAGTAGCCATTTAAAGAGGGCAACTTCATCTTCCCACTCCCTTTATCATCTTAGAGCTGAGGAGGTGGCGGTCTCTTAATTGCTTAGTAGCCTGATACACGAGATTAAAGAGAAGGTGCTCTCAGTCACAGCTTCAGCTTACAGAGAGGGAGAGAGCATACCAGAGAGGGCATGAGTAGTGTCTGTCTGTGTGTGTGTGTGTAGCAGAACCACTAATGCTAGATCATTAGCCGGCAGAATGGTTATCCTGTGACCACTACTGTTGGTCGCTGCCTGAAGTGCAAAAGCAGGAGAAGGGAATTAGCCACAGTGAACGCCTCAGCCAGCTGACAGTCAGGAAACGTGTGTCTGGACTCGCGGGACTGAAGTAAATCAGTAGAAAGAGGATAACTGGATGACCAGGGGGAGCTCTGTCTGTGCCAGGGCGAAGGCTGGAGCTTTAGCCAGCGAAAAGGGCATCCTGTGACTCCTCTTATCAGCTGAGAGAGGTGGAGAAAGAAGAGCGAGGAGGACGGACAGAGAGGAGAGCAACAGATGAAGCTGTAGCAGTATGAACGGTCACCGGGATTCTGAGGCGGCGGGGACTGTGAGGACAGCTCTGGTGTCTGCTGAGAACCTCCAGCTCACCTTAAAAACTGAACTCTGCCAGGAGGAGCAGCACCCTCACACACACGCCAACGGAGGCCCTGAAGAGACACACACTAAAGGGTACTCTACAGAAGTGTGTGTCTTGGCACATGCTTGTGTATCTCATCACGTGCTTGTGTTGTGTGTGTGTGTCTCTTCAAGTTTACGAAATGGCCTAGTTTCCCCATCTCTCTAGCTCAGTGTTTCCCAAACTCGGTCCTGGGGCCCCCCCGGGTGCACATTTTGTTTTTTGCCTTAGCACCACACAGCTGATTCAAATAACCACTCATCATCAAGCTTTGATTATTTGAATCCGCTGTATAGTGCTAGGGCAAAAACTAAAACGTGCATCCGGGGGGGCACCAAGACCGAGTTTTGGAAACCCTGCTCTAGCTGATTTATTGTTTGTTGATTGTGACATTATCGTGAGTCACTCACGAGTCACAGCGTGACTTTATTTTATCTGTGCCTGGCAACAACTCCCAATATGGTTAAATTGTGTTGTGTTTTTCATTCTCTCTCTACCCATCCCTCGTCATGTTGTTGTTCAATGTGAAACAACAACAACCCAACAGTCCATTCTGATGCTAACAGTTTTTTTTCTTCTGTCTGACCGTACCTCTCTCATTGAGTGGCCAGAACCCTTTCTCTGTCTCTCTACAATCAATGACCTGCTGTGTGGCTTCACATTCTTCTGTGGAAGAGCGAGGGTTGTGTAGGTCTGGCTGGGTTAACATCGTGAGATTCTGCTTTGCTCTCTGGTTGAAGGTGTTTCCATAGCAAAGCTATGATACTTTAAATGTATCCAGTTGAGGATGATGGCACGGTAAAGGGATGAATTGTTGAAGCTGTTGTTGATATAGTTTGAGCATAGTAGACCATATAGAAGACTATCCAAATAAAATGGTTCAGCTGGGGCCCTATATTGTTCTTGCAGTCATTTGACATTGATGGGACTAGAATGGTTCTCCTACCTGTATGTGGAAGCCACTCTTGAAAATGTATATTATTGCGGAGAGGTTCGCCGCATGACTACCAATTTATAGCAGGAGCTAAGTTAATTCAGGACATAATGCTCTCCATAGATCAGTATTAGTCTTGGTCTTGGCAGACCTTTGGCCTGTCTCCCACCAAGGGCACGGCTAGATATCGATCAAGTCAGGCTGCATACCTTTTTGTGAGAGAGGATTATAATTTTCTCAAATAACTCTGTTATAAGTGTACCACCGTTTTCCAGTCCCAATTCAATGACATTCTTCAACTCATAAGCCTAATGAATTTTACACCAGTGGAAGTGTAGAATACTTGGCTACACCGGTGGAAGTTGTCTGGTGTAAAGAAGGGCATCCGCTATGCAAAAAAGCAGTGTGGGAATGTTAAATAGCCTATAGCATACTGTACATGTTCTAATCTCTTTCTCCTCTCCACCAGGAATGATGACCTTAAAGAGATGCTGGAGAGCAATAAGGACTCACTCAAACTGGAGGCCATGAAGAGGATCATTGCGGTGAGCACCACCTACACAAGCACATTCCAGGCCTGATAAGTGCACTTCAGCTAACTGCACTGCAATCTCAGTTCAAGTGTACTTCAGTGTTCCAGTCTTAAGTAAATTTGGCCGACTGTACATTATTGTAAATTCCTCCTTTGAAGAAATGATGGACAATTTCCAAAATGCAATTTACAATGCAGTACATTGCAGTAGTATACAGTAGTATATACATTCGGAAAGTATTCAGACCCCTTGACTTTTTTCACATTTTGTTACGTTACAGCCTTATTCTAAAATGGATTACATAGTTATTTCCCCCATCAATCTGCACACAATACCCCATAATGACAAAGCAAAAACCAGTTGTAATTGCTAATCTATAAAAAAAACAATTACGGAAATATCACATTTACATAAGTATTCAGATCCTTTACTCAGTACTTTGTTGAAGCACCTTTGGCAGCGATTACAGCCTCAAGTCTTCTTGGGTATGACGCTACAAGCTTGGCACATCTGTATTTGGGGAGTTTCTCCCATTCTTCTCTGCAGATCCTCTCAAGCTCTGTCAGGTTGGATGGGGAGCGTCGCTGCACAGCTATTTTCAGGTCTCTCCAGAGATGTTCGATCGGGTTAAAGTCCGGGCTCTGGCTGGCCACTCAAGGACATTCAGAGACTTGTTCCGAAGCAATTCCTGCGTTGTCTTGGCTGTGTGCTTAGGGTCGTTGTCCTGTTGGAAGGTGAACCTTCGCCCCAGTCTGAGGTCCTGAGCGCTCTGGAGCAGGTTATGAAGCAGGATCTCTCTGTACTTTGCTCTGTTCATCCCCACAGCATGATGCTGCCACAGCCATGCTTCACCGTAGGGATGGTGC
Organism: Coregonus lavaretus; assembly: GCF_964263955.1. Lineage (NCBI taxonomy): Eukaryota > Metazoa > Chordata > Actinopteri > Salmoniformes > Salmonidae > Coregonus > Coregonus lavaretus. Next base: position 14,426,511 of record NC_140011.1, read on the forward strand.
CAGGTTTCCTCCAGACATGACGCTTAGCATTCAGGCCAAAGAGTTCAGTCAGAGTCCTTTAGGTGCCTTTTGGCAAACTTCAAGCGGGCTGTCATGTGCCTTTTACTGAGGAGTGGCTTCCGTCTGGCCGCTCTACCATAGCTGCAGAGATGGTTGTCCTTCTGGAAGGTTCTCCCATCTCCACTCCTGTCAGAGTGACCATCGGGTTCTTGGTCACCTCCCTGACCAAGGCCCTTCTCCCCCGATTGCTCAGTTTGGCCGGGCGGCCAGCTCTAGGAAGAGTCTTGGTGGTTCCAAACTTCTTCCATTTAAGAATGATGGAGGCCACTGTATTCTTGAGGACCTTCAATGCTGCAGACATTTTTAGTACCCTTCCCCAGATCTGTGCCTCGATACAATCCTGTCTCGGAGCTCTACGGACAATTCCTTCGACGTCATGGCTTGGTTTTTGCTCTGACAGGCACTGTCAACTGTGAGATCTTATATAGACAGGTGTGTGCCTTTCCAGATCATGTCCAATCAATTGAATTTACCACAGGTGGACTCCAATCAAGTTGTAGAAACATCTCAAGGATGATCAATGGAAACAGGATGTACCTGAGCTGAATTTCGAGTCTCATAGCAAAGAGTCTGAAAACTTATGTAAATAAGGTACACTACCGTTCAAAAGTTTGGGGTCACTTAAAAATGTCCTTGTTTTCGAAAGAAAAGCAATTTTTTTGTCCATCTTTAAAATAACATCAAATTTATCAGAGATACAGTGTAGACATTGTTAATGTTGTAAATGGCTATTATAGCTGGAAACGGCTGATTTTTTTAAAAATGGAATATCTACATAGGCATACAGAGGCCCATTATCAGCAACCATCAGTCCTGTGTTCCATTGGCACGTTGTGTTTGCTAATCCAAGTTTATCATTTTAAAAGGCTAATTGATCATTAGAAAACCCTTTTGCAATTATGTTAGCACAGCTGAAAACTGTTGTGATGATTAAAAGGCAATAAAACTGGCCTTCTTGAGACTAGTTGAGTATCTGGAGCATCAGCAATTGTGGGTTCGATTACAGGCTCCAAATGGCCAGAAACCAATAACTTTCTTCTGAAACTCGTCAGTCTATTCTTGTTCTGTGAAATGAAGGCTATTCCATGTGAGAAATTGCCAAGAAACTGAAGATCTCGTACAACGCTGTGTACTATTCCCTTCACAGAACAGCACAAACTGGCTATAACCAGAATAGAAAGAGGAGTGGGAGGCCCCGGTGCACAACTGAGCAAGAGGACAAATACCATAGTGTCTAGTTTGAGAAACAGAAGTCTCACAGGTCCTCAACTGGCAGCTTCATTAAATAGTACCCGCAAAACACCAGTCTCAACGTCAACAGTGAAGAGGTGACTCCGGGATGCTGACCTTCAAGGCAGAGTTGCAAAGAAAAAGCCATATCTCAGACTGGCCAATAAAAATAAAAGATTAAGATGGGCAAAAGAACACAGACACTGGACAGAGGAAGATTGGAAAAAAGTGTTATGACAGACAAATCGAAGTTTGAGGTGTTCGAATCACAAAGAAGAACATTTGTGAGACGCAGATCAAATGAAAATATGCTGGAGTAGTGCTTGATGCCATCTGTCAAGCATGGTGTAGGCAATGTTATGGTCTGGGGGTGCTTTGGTGGTGGTAAAGTGGGAGATTTGTACAGTGTAAAAGGGATCTTGAAGAAGGAAGGCTATCACTCCATTTTGCAACGCCATGCCATACCCTGTGGACGGCGCTTGATTGGAGACAATTTCCTCCTACAGCTGGACAATGACCCAAAGCACAGCTCCAAACTATGCAATAACTATTTAGGGAAGAAACAGTCAGGTGGTATTCTGTCTATAATGGAGTGGCCAGCACAGTCACCGGATCTCAACCCTATTGAGCTGTTGTGGGAGCAGCTTGACTGTATGGTACGTAAGAAGTGCCCATCAAGCCAATCCAACTTGTGGGAGGTGCTTCAGGAAGCATGGGGTGAAATCTCTTCAGATTACCTCAACAAACTGACAACTAGAATGCCAAAGGTCTGCAAGGCTGTAATTGCTGCAAATGGAGGATTCTTTGACGAAAGCAAAGTTTGAAGGACACAATTATTATTTCAATTAAAAATCATTATTTCTAACCTTGTCAATGACTACATTTCCTATGCATTTTGCTCAATTTCCTATTCAAACTCATTTCATGTATGTTTTCATGGAAAACAAGGACATTTCTAAGTGATCCCAAACTTTTGAACAGTAGTGTATATAATTTTTTTATATTCAGTACCAGTCAAAGGTTTGGACACCTACTCATTCCAGAGTTTTTCTTTATTTTTACTACTTTCTATATTGTAGAATAATAGTGAAGACATCAAAACTATGAAATAACACATATGGAATCATATAGTAACCAAAAAAGTGTTAAACAAATCAAAACATATTTTATATTTGAGATTCTTCAAATAGCCACCCTTTGCCTTGATGACAGCTTTGCACACTTGGCATTCTCTCAACCAGCTTCATGAGGTAGTCACCTGGAATGCATTTCAATTAATAGGTGTGCCTTGTTAAAAGTTACAGTGAGGGGAAAAAAGTATTTGATCCCCTGCTGATTTTGTACGTTTGCCCACAGACAAAGATATGATCGGTCTATAACTTTAATGGTAGGTTTATTTGAACAATGAGAGACAGAATAACAACAAATAAATCCAGAAAAACGCATATCAAAAATGTTATAAATTGATATGCATTTTAATGAGGGAAATAAGTATTTGAACCCTCTGCAAAACATTACTTAGTACTTGGTGGCAAAACCCTTGTTGGCAATCACAGAGGTCAGACGTTTCTTGTAGTTGGCCACCAGGTTTACACACATCTCAGGAGGGATTTTGTCCCACTCCTTTTGGCAGATCTTCTCCAGGTCATTAAGGTTTCGAGGCTGACGTTTGGCAACTCGAACTTTCAGCTCCCTCCACAGATTTTCTATGGGATTAAGGTCTGGAGACTGGCTAGGCTACTCTGGGACCTTAATGTGCTTCTTCTTGAGCCACTCCTTTGTTGCCTTGGCCGTGTGTTTTGGGTCATTGTCATGCTGGAATACCCATCCACGACCCATTTTCAATGCCCTGGCTGAGGGAAGGAGGTTCTCACCCAAGATTTGACGGTACATGGCCCCGTCCATCGTCACTTTGATGCGGTGAAGTTGTCCTGTCCCCTTAGCAGAAAAACACACCCAAAACATAATGTTTCCACCTCCATGTTTGATGGTGGGGATGGTGTTCTTGGGCTCATAGGCAGCATTCCTCCTCCTCCAAACACGGCTCGATTTTGGTCTCATCTGACCACAACACTTTCACCCAGTTCTCCTCTGAATCATTCAGATGTTCATTGGCAAACTTCAGACGGCCCTGTATATGTGCTTTCTTGAACAGGGGGACCTTGCGGGCGCTGCCGGATTTCAGTCCTTCACGGCGTAGTGTGTTACCAATTGTTTTCTTGGTGACTATGGTCCCAGCTGCCTTGAGATCATTGACAAGATCCTCCTGTGTAGTTCTGGGCTGATTCCTCACCGTTCTCATGATCATTGCAACTCCACGAGGTGAGGTCTTGCATGGAGCCCCAGGCCGAGGTAGATTGACAGTTCTTTTGTGTTTCTTCCATTTGCGAATAATCGCACCAACTGTTGTCACCTTCTCACCAAGCTGCTTGGCGATGGTCTTGTAGCCCATTCCAGCCTTGTGTAGGTCTACAATCTTGTCCCTGACATCCTTGGAGAGCTCTTTGGTCTTGGCCATGGTGGGGAGTTTGGAATCCGATTGATTGATTGCTTCTGTGGACAGGTGTCTTTTATACAGGTAACAAGCTGAGATTAGGAGCACTCCCTTTAAGAGTGTGCTCCTATTCTCAGCTCGTTACCTGTATAAAAGACACCTGGGAGCCAGAAATCTTTCTGATTGAGAGGGGGTCAAATACTTATTTCCCTCATTAAAATGCAAATGAATTTATAACATTTTTGACATGTGTTTTTCTGGATTTTTGTTTTGTTATTCTGTCTCTCACTGTTCAAATAAACCTACCATTAAAATTATAGACTGATCATTTCTTTGTCAGTGGGCAAACATACAAAATCAGCAGGGGATCAAATACTTTTTTCCCTCACTGTAATTTGTGGAATTTCTTTCCTTAATGCGTTTAAGACAATCAGTTGTGTTGTGACAAGGTATGGGTGATATACAGAAGATAGCCCTATTTGGTAAAAGACCAAGTCCATATTATGGCAAGAACAGCTCAAATAAGCAACGAGAAACGACAGTCCATCATTACTTTAAGACATGAAGGTCAGTCAATACGGAACATTTCAAAAACTTTAAGTTTCTTCAAGTGCAGTCGCAAAAACCATCAAGCACTATGATGAAACAGTTTCATTAGATTTACCAGGCTCAGAAATTGCAGCCCAAATAAATGCTTCACCGAGTTCAAGTAACAGACGCATCTCAACATCAACTGTTCAGCAGAGACTGCGTGAATCATGCCTTCATGGTCGAATTGCTGCAAAGAAACCACTACTAAAGGACACCAATAATAAGAAGAGACTTGCTTGGGCCAAGAAACACGAGCAATGGACATTAGACCGGTGGAAATCTGTCCTTTGGTCTGATGAGTCCAAATTTGAGATTTATAGTTTCAACCGGCGTGTCTTTGTGAGACGCAGAGTAGGTGAACGGATGATCTCTGCATGTGTAGTTCCCACCGCGAAGCATGGAGGAGGTGTGATGATGTGGTGTGCTTTGCTGGTGACACTGTCTGTGATTTATTTAGAATTCAAGGCACACTTAACCAGCATGGCTACCACAGCATTCTGCAGCGATACGCCATCCCATCTGGTTTGGGCTTAGTGGGACTATCATTTGTTTTTCAACAGGACAATGGCCCAACACACCTCCAGGCTGTGTAAGGGCTATTTGACCAAGAAGGAGAGGGATGGAGTGCTGCATCAGATGACCTTGCCTCCACAATCACCCAACCTCAACCCAATTGAGATGGTTTGGGATGAGTTGGACCTCGGAGTGAAGGAAAAGTAGCCAACAAGTGCTCAGCATATGTGGGAACTCCTTCAAGACTGTTGGAAAAGTATTCCAGGTGAAGCTGGTTGAGAGAATGCCAAGAGTGTGCAAAGCTGTCATCAAGGCAAAGTGTCTACTTTGAAGAATCTCAAATATAAAATATACTTTTTTGGTTACTATATGATTCCATATGTGTTATTTCATAGTTTTGATGTCTTCACTATTATTCTACAATGTAGAAAATAGTAAAAATAAAGAAAAACCCTTGAATGAGTAGGTGTGTCCAAACTTTTGACTGGTACTGTATATAAATTAGCAAAAATTGATAAAAACCTGTTTTCACTTTGGCATTGTGGGGTGTTGTGTGTAGATTGATGAGGAAAATCATTTAATCAATTTTAGAATAAGGCTGTAACATAAGAAAATGTGGAAAAAGAGAAGTGGTCTGAATACTTTCTGAATGCACTGTATGTACAGTGTAATAACACATTGAATACTGTGTTGAAACATGCAAGTGATATTGTGTCTGCAGCTGATCGCCAAGGGGAAGAATGCTTCCGAGCTGTTCCCAGCAGTGGTGAAGAACGTGGCCAGTAAGAATATAGAGGTATGGGGTCAACCACACACTCATGCACAGAGCATCCATTGTATTTGCATAACGTTTAGTACATTCTATCTAAGACAAGATGGATGAGATTGCTCCCACTGCCAGGAAGAGATCACAGAACCACTGCCTGGTAATATTGATCAGCGGAATTAACGGGCAGTACGAGGGGCAGCCTGTGAGGTGTGTGTGTGGTGCAGCCCAGCCCGTGGTAGGGAACTGGAGCATGTGGGTGGGGGTAATTGGCAGAGGATAGCCCATGGTCACGTCTCCTCTCTCTCCCCTCACACACACACACCAGCTGCTAGTGTAGTGCTAGGTCCCTCTCTGTGGCCCTCTCTCATTCTCGCTCTCTCTCACTCTGTCCTCACTTCTCTGCGGGCAGCTCAGTCACTCTGTCTCTCTTGTCCCCCACTCCTCCCCCACTCTCCCCTCTCTGCTGCTTTGCTGTGTGTTATTGATTGTCTCTAATCAGAAAGCAGCACTGGAGGACACAGATTATTGACGGAATAGTGTGATTTAATATCAGGATGCTTTGTTTACTTCAACCAGCGCTAGCAACAACACCCTAAGACTAGAAAGCCTTGAGGTGTGTGTGTATGAGTGGGAGATGGAGGGCTAAATGGAGTATGGTTATAGGTATCTGATAACTGATCAAATAATGGAAATTAAATCCCTAGCATATTTGATTAGTATTCCTAAATTTGAGCATCTATTTCTGTGATGTTTTCGATATGTGATTCCCCTTAGACATGGCCAGATGGGTTATGTCCCCTCTTAGACTCAGTAATGATGTTAATTCACCCACTAATTACAGCAATGATGATTGAAAACCACAGCTGAACCTCCCCTTGTACACACACTTAGCACACCGAATAACACTGAAGTGAATCATGAAATGGCCAACCTTTAAAGGGATACTTCGGGATTTTGGCAATGAGGCCCTTTATCTACTTCCTCAGAGTCAGATGAAACCGTGGATACCATTTTTATGTCTGTGTCAAGTATGAAGGAAGTAAGAGGTCGTTTTGTGAGCCAATGCTAACTAGAGTTAGCGCAGTGACTGGAAGTGTATGGATATCTGCTAGCATGCTAGCACATACCCATAGACTTCCAGTCATTGCGCTAACGCTAGTTAGCAGTTGCGCTACTTAGCAACTTCCTTCATACTGGACTCAGAGACATAAAAATGGTATCCACAAGTTCATCTGACTCCTTTAACTCCCAGTCGGACACTTGACAGATAATAATAATATGCCATTTAGCAGACGCTTTTATCCAAAGCGACTTACAGTCATGCGTGCATACATTTTTGTGTATGGGTGGTCCCAGGGATCGAACCCACTACCTTGGCGTTTCAAGCGCCGTGCTCTACCAGCTGAGCTACAGAAGACCACATTAACTCAGTCTCCCCTACGTGTGAAGAGAGAAGCGAGGAGGGGGAAGAAGTCAAACAAAAACTTTTTTAGCTCATTCTCTGCTCTCCCTGAAACAAAATGGGATCTAGACTGTAATAATATCAAACAGGAACACTTTCAACCTCTGCTAAAACAACCAACCCAAGAAATACATCTGAAGTCTAGCCAAAGCACCATTCTCTCCACTGTGTCCAAGAATAGTGTTACCTAAACATTTTGTAATGTGTACTGAGCTCAACCCAAAAGTGAATCACATAGACTTGGGATTTCTTCAATGACTAATTCAAAGTGTGTATTCCAGCTGAAGAAGTTGGTGTATGTGTACCTGGTGAGGTATGCCGAGGAGCAGCAGGACCTGGCTCTACTGTCCATCAGCACCTTTCAGAGGGCCCTCAAGGTAACACGTATGTGTGTGGTGTGTGCACAGCAGGCTTTGATGCTGAGCGTTTTTACCATTTGAATTCCCACACACTCATACAGGTCTTGGAAGTGGAAGAAACTATCATGTTTGGTATGTACGTGTATAAAGGTGTGAGAGTGTGTGTAGGACTATTGAGCCATTAACGAGACGCTGTCTGTCTCTATGTAAGTTCTGTGGACAACAGAGTTGTGTTTTTAGACAGCCCACCCATTCACCCTGATGTGTCTCAGGCCCCAGAGCTGGAAAACCCATTTCAGCCCCTGCTAGCTCTACACCATGCTTCACTTCCTCCCAGCATGTATGTGTGTCTGCTTTGTGTGTGTGTGTGTGTTTGGAGTGTAGTACTGTATTATGTCTTCAGTATCTCTTAACCCAAACCACATGAGAGATTTCTGTCTCCAGTTCTTTATTTTTTATCTTTTACTTTCCTCAGTCTGTCTCAATGTGTACATCTTTGTGGAAGTGTCTATGTGTGCGTGTGTGTGTGTGCGCACTTGTGAATGTGTTAAAAATAATCCTGATATCCCCTATCTGTCCTCTACCAGGACCCTAACCAGCTGATCAGAGCCAGTGCTCTGAGGGTTCTGTCCAGCATCAGAGTCCCCATCATCGTTCCCATCATGATGCTGGCCATCAAGGAGGCTGCCTCCGACATGTCCCCTTACGTCAGGAAAACATCCGCTCACGCCATCCAGAAACTCTACAGGTAGTGTGTGTGTGTGTGTGTGTGTGTGTGTGTGTGTGTGTGTGTGTGTGTGTAAAGCAATGGAACTGGGAGTGGAATCAAAGCTTTCCTTATCCTTCTCCTTAGCCTGGATCCGGATCAGAAGGAGCACCTGATAGAAGTAATTGAGAAACTGCTGAAGGACAAAAGCACAGTGAGTAAAACCATTTCACATTACCAGCTAATCAAAATAATTTTGGGGATGGTAAAATGTTTTCAGTGTAAACTTAAACGACTAGACCAAGATATAAAATATGTAGAAAGATAATGGAGCTATATATATTTTTTTATAAGACTATCTTTGAGACTAACAATCACCAAAATAAAACTAGACCGTCAGGGAGAATCTAAAATTCCCCAAATGTCATGCATGGCATGGGGCCCACAATGATTTTATGTTTGAGTCACTCCAATGGCATAAGAACATGGGATAAGCCGTGACAAAATGTGTAGTATCACAGGAAACCAGTTTTACAACTGTAAAATGCCCCATGTCAAAATATGTAGAATTGCAGGAAATTTGCTTTAAAACAGCAACATTTTGTATCTGCTGCCAACAGGATTGCCCCCCAACGCTAACTTTGCCACAGCTAGAAAAAATCCTTAGAGGAAACACTGGAGACCTCACAAAACAAACGCCATACAGGAAACCGGCATGCCATGAACAAAGCAGTAATAATCATGGATTAGATAGGTTTTCATCTATTTCATTCATTTGATATCAGACAGGTTCAGCGGTCAGTCCCTACTCTCTTAATGCATTAATTCAAACCAAATCCATAATGTCACTACTACCGCTAGTCCACTAGGTGCAGTAATCCCATCCAACCACCAGAGGGTGCTCCACTCCAACAGAACAGTTCCCCTCATCATTACACCTATCTCTCTCTCTCTCTCCTCAGCTCAGCTCATTCACCAATGCCATGCTTTGTTAGCGCCCACTTAACTAGGAGCATCTGAAGTTGTGTGGATTTAACTGTCCATTTAGAAAGGCATTCTCTCACTGATGCTGGTGTCACCTTAATTTGCTTGCTAAGGCCAAGTTATTTTTTCTAGATTAGCCTGATGGTGTTCTCCAACTAGTGTTTGAAGCAGCTAGCCAGTCACAAATACAGCGTCTCCTTTTGCTATTAGGATAATAGATAGCGCATATTCTCCAGAAGGTCACAATAAATACATAAATGCTCTTATAAAGGCTAGTTAAATAAATGTAAATTGTGTACGTGCTGAAGTTAGCATATAGAATGCCCTTTTACATGTTAGTAAATACAAACCATACACGGTCTCTCTCGCTCTCGCAATTACGTATTCATTGCATGCATCTCTCATTATATAAAATAACCCGTAGCACTAAGGAGGGGGGGGGGGAGCCCAGGACCAGATGCATAGCATATTTAGCTTCAGTCACTAACGAAGATAGATGATTTCTCCCCATTGAAACACTCTCTCAATGAGGCTAGCTGGCTGGGGGACATGGAGAAAGGGCACAGTCACACAAGTCCATGCGCTGTGTTTTGTACTGGAAGAAGATTAATAAGACCGGAATGCTAATGACTTTTCGGGGGTATTTTTGTGTTATGATTGTTATTAGAATTTCAGAGAGCTTCTATACCAATTTATTTATTGCCAGTTTAAGCTCTTTGCTTTCTGTCGGTGATCTATCGTGTTGTTTGTCCTCTTATTCAAAGGACATCTGCATTTATATGGATAAAATTCTCTTTATTTTGACCAAAGCATCATAAGAACCATCTTTGAATGTATTTTACAAATATCTTGTATTACCTGTTTTATCAACGTTCATCCCACAGTAGTATTTCAAATCAAACTTTATTTAAAGTGCATTTACACAAGATGTCACACAATATACACTTGGCAGACTAGGCAGGTTTTCACCTGGAGAAAAATAAAGCTTTAAGCTGATATTCCCCTTCACATTGAGATAGCAACCTGCTATCATTCTGGAGAGTGAGAATCACAGGCTGACCATGTAGAAATGGACTGTGTTCCACGAGTGTCTGGGACAGGATATAAAGCTGAGGTGTCCCAGACATGCGACCCAGGAGCCAAGTGTAGCCCACCTCCATCAGATCTGATGTGTCCCCTGCCTGTGCCCCAAAACTAGCCTCCACCATTATTAGAAATGATTGTGCGTTGTATAAATAAGGATTCTCAAAAAGGCATTGAATTCACAGTTATTGTTGGGTATGTTACAATGTAAGTATATTTAGAGAGATATAAAAAAAGATATTTGGCTGTCTTAGTTCTTGCTCCTTTGTAGCCTTCGTGACATTGGTCTGAACGGTGATGGCCCCTTTAGGCTAAATGAGCGTGACACCCCTGGTTAAAGAGAGGATGGTGAGAAGAGAAGGGCTGTTGAGAGAGAGAGCGAGAGAGAAACAACACAGGAGGTTGTGCAGCTGTTTCAATGTGATGGATCTATTATCCAGCCATTACATGATAAATGATCGATCCCTCCCATCCCGCCGCTCTGCCTCTCCCTGCACCTCCTGCAAAATTGAAATGAGAACAGGGAGGAGTGTGTGTGTGGTATGATTAGGGGCTAGGTGGGAAGCGCATTCATTTAAGAGAAAGAGGAGGGAGGAGATAGAAAAATGGAGGAGAGGATAGAGAGAACGCAGGGAGGGTAGGCTGACTGACCCTGCGCCGTGCCATCAATCAAGGCCACCCAGCACTCGCCGCCTCCCTGGTGCCCTAATTAGAATTCATGACAAAATAGATGCAAGGAAATGGTTTGGGCCCCTCATAATTTTATAGGAAATTTATTGTTATTAGAGGAACCATTTGCTTAGTGTGATTTTTCCATTACTGGCTTGTCACGTAGTGTAGATAATATGGTGGAAGTGGATGGGGGAGGGAGGGATGGTTGTGAACTCCATAGATTGGGGTGTCAGTTTTGTTGATGGCGCATGTAGTTTACCTGCGTCTAATGGGGGAAGTTGAGAGGGAGGTTGGGGAGAGGGACGGGGGGAGAGGGACCGAGAGAGGGAGGGAGTGCGAGAGAATGCACAAAGAGAGGCTGAGGAGGCAGGCCCAGAGACTGTCTGTAAATGGCTTAGAGAGAGAGAGACAGACAGACAGACGTCGGAGGGAACATAACACTGGCCTGAGATACTAGAAACATCAGTGTATCCATTGACACACACGGGCACATTCTCGCAAAGTTCCTGTTCAAGTCCTGTCAGTACTATACTCCAATATAAGGGCTATGCACTAGATGAGGTTTGCAGAGTTGGAACTTTACATCCAGTATCTGTTAGTTCTGAGACCAAGCACACTTTGCATAACAATTATAAACCACACATACATTTCCCAGCTAGGCCGCTTTCCAATTATAAATCACAAGCACGCATGTTCAACTCTGCTTATATGAGGTTTCTTATTGCCTGTGGGTTTCCTAATTGCTTGCTAAACCGAGTGCTTAAACAATATGTTCCTTGCCTCTGTTTTGATTTGTTTCGCCCATATGTTATTTATTTTTTACCGAACAGCTTCTTTTTAATTAAAAAACGTAATATTGGTTGCAAAGTTAGGCTACTCCCAAACACGCATTTTACCTCGCACACCTTTTCTGTAGTTTTACCAGTCATTTAGAAGCCTACTCCCTAAAGCTGTCCAGATTGTTGAATGATTAGCGCTTCGGTTCCCAGCTCCCCAGTTGTCAGAGGGCCTCAAACGCACACGCGCACACACAATCAATGCAGCTGCACGTCAGGGCTGATGGGTAAACGTACAGGGTTTCCACAGGGGCCACCAGGGGCCAGTCTTTTCTAATGGGAGAGACCGGATCCGCCACCCCTCTCCTCTCCTCGCCTCCCCTACTCCTTCCTTGTCCCCCCTTGCCTCTCTGCGTTAATGCTGTTTGCATATTAATACACAGCCATGTCAATCAGTCAGTCTGCCAGCCAGCAGCACTATAGGAATAGAATACGGACCAGACAAATTGATTTTTTTCTCCCAATAAAATGTACTTGATTGCCCCCCCCCCCCCCCCCGTCCCTTTCCTCTCTCTCTCCCTCCATCCTCCCACTTCCCCCTTTCTCTTGTCTCATGAATAGAACATGAAATTAGTTATGAGTTGAAGGAAAAATTAAAAGTCTGTGGTAAAATCTGAGAAATATTTAGGTTGTGTATGAGCGATGGAAGGATGCCTTTTACCATGGTGATGCAAAATGAGATTTGTTCAGTGTAGACTTTAAATGCTGTAATTTTCCACCCAGTTATTCCTCTCCTGTCTGGTGCCTGGCTCTTTGCTGTAATCTAACTGTTCATAAACACAATTCTTGCTTTTAGATCATGAAGTACACTCTGTCTTTCTAACCAAGACGTAACCGTATGATGTGCTCAGACTAGAGCAGGGGTCTCCAAGTCGGATCCTGGAGAGTTACTGAGTGTGTAGGCTTTTACTCAAGCCCTGCAGTAACACAATGTCTCCTCCTATAGCTGGTAGCGGGCAGCGTGGTGATGGCCTTTGAGGAAGTGTGTCCGGACCGTATTGACCTGATCCATAAGAACTACCGTAAACTCTGTAATCTACTGGTGGATGTGGAGGAGTGGGGTCAGGTGGTCATCATCTCCATGTTGACACGCTACGCCAGGACACAGTTCACCAGCCCCTGGAAAGAGGTGAGGGATGGAGTAGGGGGGTCAGGTGGTCATCATCATGTTGACCGAGCGCACCAGCCCCTGGAAAGAGGTGAGGGATGGAGGAGGGGAGTCAGGTGGTCATCATCATGTTGACCGAGCACACCAGCCCCTGGAAAGAGGTGAGGGATGGAGGAGGGGAGGGAGGAGTGGGGTCAGGTGGTCATCATCATGTTGACCGAGTGCACCAGCCCCTGGAAAGAGGTGAGGGATGGAGGAGGGGAGGGAGGAGTGGGGTCAGGTGGTCATAATCATGTTGACCGAGCGCACCAGCCCCTGGAAAGAGGTGAGGGATGGAGGAGGGGAGGGAGGAGTGGGGTCAGGTGGTCATCATCATGTTGACCGAGCCACCAGCCCCTGGAAAGAGGTGAGGGATGGAGGAGTGGGGTCAGGTGGTCATAATCATGTTGACCGAGCCACCAGCCCCTGGAAAGAGGTGAGGGATGGAGGAGTGGGGTCAGGTGGTCATAATCATGTTGACCGAGCGCACCAGCCCCTGGAAAGAGGTGAGGGATGGAGGAGGGGAGGGAGGAGTGGGGTCAGGTGGTCATCATCATGTTGACCGAGCCACCAGCCCCTGGAAAGAGGTGAGGGATGGAGGAGGGGAGGGAGGAGTGGGGTCAGGTGGTCATAATCATGTTGACCGAGCCACCAGCCCCTGGAAAGAGGTGAGGGATGGAGGAGGGGAGGGAGGAGTGGGGTCAGGTGGTCATCATCATGTTGACCGAGCCACCAGCCCCTGGAAAGAGGTGAGGGATGGATTGATGGAGAACGAGAGCAAGAAGAGTGAAAGAGAGGCGAATACATGGTTTGTATCAGAACAGTGTAGTGAAGCCCTTTTATTTTACTTTGAGATTTGAGATGAATAAGATGTAATGGCTTCTCTTGAAAGTCTCTCTTAAGCGGACCAGGAAAGGGCTCAGGTAAGAGACTAAACAACAGATATCTATAGAACATCAACACTGAGGTATTAAGGTAATTATTGATTCAGTGTGATGAGTCAAATATAGCCTATATTTAGTTATTTCAACAATAGACATGAACCGTGCGTGTTGTTGAAATGTACTGTAGGTCTTGAATCAGCTATTTGTCACCCAGCGTAATCTTCCAGTAGGTGACGGTGACGTGTAAACATCATGTATTTAAAAGAAACCCTACACAAGATGTGCTTTCAGTATCTATCTGTTGTTTATTGTCGTTACTTGACGAAGGTCAAAAGACCAAAACGTTGGCGTAGTAAGAAAGTGATACTTAGCGAGCGCACTTCTCCAACTCACCTGCAAGCAACTTGTAGATGTGCGTATGCATCTGGCTTGATAAATTGACATGTTGAGTTGACATGATGAGGTGACACCTGAATGTAAATATGTGGCTGATGTGCTATCACATTGGCATGTGTGCTGTGTATGGCAGTGAAATAAAATGACAGAATGAAAGACACCTGTGTGTGTTTCAGGACGGTCTGTTAGATGAGAACAGTGAGAGGGCGTTCTATGAGTCTGATGAGGGGAAGACAGAAAATGAGAAGGAGGCCAAGTCCTACATGATGGACCCCGACCACAGACTGCTCCTCAGGAACACCAAGCCTCTACTACAGAGTAGAAACACTGCCGTGAGTCACGCGCGCGCACACACACACTGTTCCGAGTCTCTCTCACACACACACACACGGATGTATAAACACACACGCATGCAGCAGTAAACTGTGTGTGTGTGTGAGACAGTGTTGACGGCTGTTGAACCTGCTGGCTGTGAGGGATACAGGCAGCCTTGATGAAGGCGTCTGAGCATGGGGTTCTGTTTTCACTCCTTCCGCACAGCTGTCTCTGGAACCAAGGCTACGCCACGACTGATGCTGCCGCTGCGCACACACACACACACACACTGTGAGCAGGTCTCCATCACCCAGGAGACTCGAGGTCTGTGTGGCAGTGTAGCAGCGGGAGGAAAAATTGTCCCAAGTGAGCATGTTGCTTAAAATGCGACATGTTGTTTCTTTAACAGAGAGAACACGATGCGGCCCTCCATCTTACCGACACTTACCGTCACTTCTTCCAAATGTCACTCCTCAGTCCTTACTCTGGCTATCTGTTACCTTCTAAATTACATTCCTCACATTTAATAACATATGGCACTTGACTTTGGTGTTGCTGTTTGATATATGGAGCTTTAAAGAGCTTTGTGTCCAGAGGGAAGAGAAAAGGCCCATCCTACATGAGGAGTAGATACAGCACTGCCTGGTCCCAGGGCTATTTGTATTGTCTTGCCGAATCCTATGGTCTGTGACACCAAAGAATGGCTTGACAATGACCATAGGACTTGGCAAGACAGCACAAATTCAACTGGGACCAGGCTAGATACAGCATGACTGGAGTTGAGAAACACTGCCTGTATTTGAGGCGTGGCTAGACGGCCATGTTAGATGTGTCTGTTGATGTCTGTTGTCCGCTGTCGGTCAGGTGGTGATGTCAGTAGCCCAGCTATACTGGCACCTGGCTCCTAAACACGAGATCAGCATCGTCACCAAGTCACTGGTCAGACTGCTCCGAAGCCACAGGTACGCCCCAACCCCACTCTTTCTTTCTCTTTTCTCTCTCACCCTCCCTCCATTGTTGTGAGGACAAAAAAGGCACTTAATCATGTTTCCCTTCTGTCTCGCCCTGTCAGAGAGGTGCAGTACATTGTGTTACAGAACATAGCCACCATGTCTATCCAGAGGAAGGTAAGGCTCTAAACATGGCTTCTTCAGTGTCAACTGCAGGACAGATAATTGCGTGTGTTACCTGTTACTGTTTTATTACCAGAGTGGCTGCGTGACCAGATTCTCTGGACGCCTCTTGCCGAGATAGCTTAACAACCGTACCTTCTGCGCATGTGCTACGTCTGGCGATGATCAGAAAATGATGTCTTGTCTGTTGTAACTATAAACGACATGATCGAGATGTTGTAGACTACAAAATTCTGTAGTGACTATAATAAACATGGTCGACATGTTGTACAAACTTCGTTGTCTGTTTTAACTAATAACATTGCAGTATTACAAAGAAAAGCAGGACACTCAGTCTTAAGTAGCGATTTAATATGCTTTTTTCAGATGGGAAGTCGGAAATTTACATACACCTTAGCCAAATATATTTAAACTGTTATTCACAATTCCTGACATTTAATCCTAGTAAAGATTCCCTGTTTTAGGTCAGTTAGGATCACCACTTTATTTTAAGAATGTGAAATGTCAGAATAATAGTAGAGAGAATTATTTATTTCAGCTTTTATTTATTTCATCACATTCCCAGTGGGTCAGAAGTTTACATACAATCAATTAGTATTTGGTAGCAGTCTTTAAACATTTTAACTTGGGTCAAACATTTTGGGTAGCCTTCCACAAGCTTCCCACAATAAGTTGGGTGAATTTTGGCCCATTCCTCCTGACAGAGCTGGTGTAACTGTGTCAGGTTTGTAGGCCTCCTTGCTCGCACACGCTTGTTCAGTTCTGACCACAAATGTTCTATAGGATTGAGGTCAGGGCTTTGTGATGGCAACTCCAACACCTTGATTTTGTTGTCCTTAAGTCATTTTGCCACAACTTTGGAAGTATGCTTGGGGTCATTGTCCATTTGGAAGACCCATTTGCGACCAAGCTTTAACTTCCTGACTGATGTCTTGAGATGTTGCTTCAATATATCCACATAATTTTCCTTCCTCATGATGCCATCTATTTTGTGAAGTGCACCAGTCCCTCCTGCAGCAAAGCATCCCCACAGCATGATGCTGCCACCCCCGTGCTTCACGGTTGGGATGGTGTTCTTTGGCTTGCAAGCCGTCCCCATTTTCCTCCAAACATAACGATGGTCATTATGGCCAAACAGTTCTATTTTTGTTTCATCAGACCAGAGGACATTTCTCCAAAAAGTACGATCTTTGTCCCCATGTGCAGTTGCAAACCGTAGTCTGGCTTTTTTATGGTGGTTTTGGAGCAGTGGCTTCTTCCTTGCTGAGCGGCCTTTCAGGTTATCTCGATATAGGACTCGTTTTATTGTGGATATAGATACTTTTGTACCCGTTTCCTCCAGCATCTTCACAAGGTCTTTTGCTGTTGTTCTGGGATTGATTTGCACTTTTCGCACCAAAGTACGTTCATCTCTAGGAGACAGAACGCGTCTCCTTCCTGAGCGATATGACGGCTGTGTGGTCCCATTGTGTTTATACTTGCGTACTATTGTTTGTACAGATGAATGTGGTGCCGTCAGACGTTTGGAAATTGCTCCCAAGGATGAACCAGACTTGTGGAGGTCTACAATTATTTTTCTGAGGTCTTTGCTGATTTATTTTGATTTTCCCATGATGTCAAGCAAAGAGGCACTGAGTTTGAAGGTAGGCCTTGAAATACATCCACAGGGACACCTCCAATTGACTCAAATGATGTCAATTAGCCTATCAGAAGCTTCTAAAGCCATGACATCATTTTCTGGAATTTTCCAAGCTGTTTAAAGGCACTGTCAACTTAGTGTATGTAAACTTCTGACCCACTGGAATTGTGATACTGTGAATTATAAGTGAAATAATCTGTCTGTAAACAATTATTGGAAAAATTACTTGTCATGCACAAAGTAGATGTCCTAACCGACTTGCCATAACTTCAACTGTACATGCAGCTATCTAGGCAGCATATCTTGGAAGATAACATGCACAGAGCGTGACAGGGTTGTTAAGCTCTGGGGAAGTGGCGTCCTGTGCAATGGGGGTGGAACGGGGCAGTTCAATCCAGTCGCGCAGCCTCTGTCTTTTATAATGAAGTAACATTATGGTTTTATGTTCTCCCACCAGGGCATGTTTGAACCTTACATGAAGAGTTTCTATGTGAGATCCACAGATGCCACTCACATCAAGTCACTCAAGGTAAGCTCCCTCATGATGACCTAGCTAATCTAAAAGTAAACCATGAGATGAGGTCAGGTGTGTGATCAGACCTATCTTGTCTCCCCAGCTGGAGATCTTGACCAACCTGGCCAACGAAGCCAACATCTCAACCATCCTTAGAGAGTTCCAGGTAAGTCTCTCTCTCTCTTTGATTATCTCTGTTGCTTTCTCTCTCTCTTTCGCTCTCTCTCTTTTTGTATTTTTTCTTATTCAATATCCCTTTCCATCACTGGCAGCAATTCCACATATATTTATCGCCTTTTACATACAATGAATGGCTTCACCTTGTGCTTTGATTTGAACAGACTTATGTGAAGAGCCAGGATAAGCAGTTTGCTGCCGGTACCATCCAGGCCATCGGCAGGTGTGCCACCAACATCTCTGAGGTGACAGACACCTGCCTCCAAGGGCTGGTGCTGCTGCTCTCCAACCGAGATGGTACGGAACCACTGATCAATTGAACGATTGATTGATTGATGATTGATTGATTGATCGACTGATTGGTTTTCTTTGCCAGCTCCTGTTCAAAGTTGGATATATGTGTCAAACTCTCTCTTTTGTATGTATTTTAAATGTAAAGTTCCCAGTTTTAGGGACCTGCGTGTTGCTAGTACCAGTTCTGACCGACATATTCACTTATAAATCCATATGTGTATTGAAATGGCTTGCATTGAGCGGTAGCCCTGATTCTCATAGACACAGGAGTATGTTTATTCTGCCTGTGTGAAGCAAGATGTGAAATCTGACACCACTCGAAGCTGTGATGTCCCTCCTACCATTTCATTCGCTCTTCCGACTGTCCATCAACTCCTGGCTGAACCCTACTTCACAGCCACTAACAACGCATATGCCTGGAATCCTTACCTCGTAACGGAGCAGGAGAGAGTGGTTTCATAGCTGTACCACATTGAGATCGATTTATAGCCAGTAATCTAAACTAATTCATAGATTCTAAACATAAACACTTTCTGTTTGTCATAGACGGACAAGATTATTATGAGATGAAACGAGTCCCTAACGAGTTCAGGAAGCAAGGCTAGAGCTCTGTGAGAAGGTCTGACGTTTTGATAAAGTGAGACCTTTAGAAAATATGCACATTTTCTCTATCACAATATACAAATATGTATTTTACACTTATAAGGAAGGTGAAATCTTATAGTTTTAGAAGTTGATTATACTATATTTAGAAAAAAATGTAATTTCAAGCCTTATTCATACACTTGTTGAATAGGAAATACATCATATTAAATATTTCATATTTTCATCATATTTGTACTGTGTACTTGAGCTTGTGTCCTCAAAAGTGATTACACCTCAGCAATTTATAACTATTTTTACTAAAAAGGTGAGATTTTAACCTTTTCTTGGAGTATGCAGCATTACTAGTTTTTGTTTATGCCCCTCTCACAATAAATTATTACTTTTGGGGATTACGTAGATACATTTAGTTACATTTTCAAATAGAAATGTATTGTGTCCTTACAGAGACGGTGGTGGCTGAGAGCGTGGTGGTGATCAAGAAGCTTCTCCAGACCCAGCCCACCCAGCACAGTGACATCATCAAACACATGGCCAAACTCTTCGACAACATCACTGTACGTCTGCCACTATCTGAACGTGTCTGTCTCTGTGTACTTGCTCTTGCGGCTGAGCTTGTGTGAGTTGGGACTCAAAATGCATACCCAAATATACAGTGCATTCGGAAAGTATTTAGACCCCTTGACATTTTCCACATTTTGTTACGTTACAGCCTTAATCTAAAATGGATGTAAAAAAATATATATCCCTCATCAATCTACACACAATACCGCGTAATGACAAAGCAAAAACAGGTTTTTAGAAATTATTGCACATTTATTATTAATAAAAAAACTTAAATATCACATTTACATAAGTATTCAGACCCTTTACTCAGTACTTTGTTGAAGCACCTTTGGCAGTGATTACAGCCTCGATTCTTCTTGGGTATGACACTATAAGCTTGGCACACCTGTGGACCACACCTGTGGTCCTCTGTAGCTCAGCTGGTAGAGCACGGCGCTTGTAACGCCAAGGTAGTGGGTTCGATCCCCGGGACCACCCATACACAAAAATGTATGCACGCATGACTGTAAGTCGCTTTGGATAAAAGCGTCTGCTAAATGGCATATTATATTATTATTATTATTATTATTATTTTATTTGGGGAGTTTCTCCCATTCTTCTCTGCAGATCCTCTCAAGCTCTGTCAGGTTTGATGTGGAGCGTTGCTGCACAGCTATTTTCAGGTCTCTCCAGAGATGTTAGATTGGGTTTAAGTCCGTGCTCTGGCTGGGCCACTCAAGGACATTCAGAGATTTGTCCCGAAGCCACTCCTGCGTTGTCTTGGCTGTGTGCTTAGGGTTGTTGTCTTGAGCGCTCTGGAGCAGGTTTTCATCAAGGATCTCTCTGTACTTTGCTCCGTTCATCTTTGCTTCAATCCTGACTAGTTTCCCAGTCCCTGCATCCTCACAGCATAATGCTGCCACCACCATGCTTCACCTTAGGGATGGTGCCAGGTTTCCTCCAGACGTGAAGCTTGGCATTCAGGCCAAAGAGTTCAATCTTGGTTTCATCAGACCAGATAATCTTGTTTCTCATGGTCTGAGAGTCTTTAGGTGCCTATTGGCAAACTCCAATCAGGCTGTCATGTGCCTTTTACTGAGAAGTGGCTTCCGTCTGGCCACTCTACCATAAAGGCCTGATTGGTGGAGTGCTGCAGAGATGGTTGTCCTTCTGGAAGGTTCTCCCATCTCCACAGAGGAACTCTAGAACTCTGTCAGAGTGACCATCTGGTTCTTGGTCACCTCCCTGACCAAGGCCCTTCTCCCCTGATTGCTCTGTTTGGCCGGGCGGCCAGCTCTAGGAAGAGTCTTAGTGGTTCCAAACTTCTTCCATTTAAGAATGATGGAGGCCACTGTGTTCTTGGGGACCTTCAATGCTGAATACTTTCCGAATGCACTGTACAATGCAAACATACTGGTAATAGCCCTAACTATCCTCTATCCTTCATGTTGTTCACAAATACACCATCTAAACAGGACTAACCCCTCTGTGTGTCAAGGTGCCGATGGCGCGGGCCAGCATCCTGTGGCTGATAGGAGAGTACTGTGAGAGGGTTCCTAAGATCGCCCCTGACGTCCTCCGCAAGATGGCCAAGACCTTCACCTCTGAGGAGGACATCGTCAAACTGCAGACTGTCAACCTGGCTGCCAAACTTTACCTCACCAACTCTAAACAGGTACACTAGCCTACACTAAACAATGGGTACATGCTACAGTAGAACCTGCTGTATATGTTCCAGCATTATTCTGCCCTAACAATCACTTTTATTATCATGTAAAAAAACAACCTCATAGTAGCCTCCAGATTCTAGTTATTTGGCTTCTTGGACAATATAGTTTTCCCAGCTTCCTTAAGAGCAAGCTTTAATGTAGCGCGTCGTACCATTGCCTTGCCTCCCCTTGTATGCTAACTACAGATCCATTCTATCAGATGCAAAGCAATATGGCTGCCAGGCTGGGTTTATGACCACACTGCAGATGCTGCTGCTGCCTTCTCAAATGAGCACATCATTACACCTCTTTTCCCTGGTAATGTTTCAGAGAGAAGGATGGAGGGATGGGGGGGAGAGAGAGAGGGATAGTTTGAGAGATTAAAGAGGTGGACGGAGAGAGGGGTGGAGAGGGAAGAGGTAAAAAGGGATGAAAAAATAGAGGGAGTGTGAGAGACGGAGAGGTAATGTCAACCTTCTGGGGGTAGTAAGTCTTGTCTTTATACCTCACTAAATGATATATGTTAGTTTAATGCAAGCGCTCTCCATCTCAGACCATAAACCCACCTGGCACAGAGAGAGGTTGTCACTCATACAGCTAGAGAGGGTGAGCAGACGGAGGAGGACTGGAGGAGAAGAGAGTGTTGGTATGAAGAAAATGTAGTGTGAAGCACCATACTGATTCATGAGCTTCCCTTAATGGAGCTGTGTGTGTCCTCTCTCCCTCTGCTCCTACTGCTTCATCTCCTCCATCTTTCTCTCCCTCTCTCCTTCCCTCCACCCACCTCTCTCTCTCTCCTTCCCCCTCTCCCTCCATCCAGACCAAGTTGTTGACCCAGTACATTCTGAACCTGGGGAAGTATGACCAGAACTATGACATCAGAGACCGCACGCGTTTCATCCGCCAGCTCATCGTGCCCAATGAGAAGAGCGGCGCACTCAGCAAGTACGCCCGCCGCATCCTGTTGGCGCCCAAACCAGCGCCCGTCCTCGAGTCCGCCTACAAAGGTACCTTGGAAGTAGTGCACTAAAGAGGGAATAGGGTGCCATTTGGGATGCAGACGGGTGTGTTTTTAATATGCTGGTGTGTGTCTGAATGGCAGAGGGTCCAGGGCCTTCTCTCTCCCGGCTCTGATGAGATGGGTGAATTACCTGGCTAATGATAACCTTTGAGATGCAGAGAACTCACACACACACACACACACACTTGACTTTAATCCAGATGAGAGAGAGACAGAAGCAGCGTCCTAAACATTATTATTCTGCGGTGGTCTCTGCGTCTACTAGATGTTTATGGAAAACGTTACCACTCCTGTCATTCTTAATATTCACCCTTTAACTCTTCATTTTTTTTCTCCCTCTCTTTTTGGTTAGAGAAGGCAGACCTCCCCAGGCACTTTGACTGATTACACCTCCTATATTGACCATTAGGGAGGGAGAATGGTTTTACTCTGTGCGTGCGTGTGGGCTCCTGGACCCTTTATTAAACAGCACTGTGTGTTTGTTTATACAGTGACATTTCAGAGTGTTGAATGCCAATGACTCACTGTCCTGCTGATTGAGAGAGCACTGCTGTGACATTGAGACCCTTGCCTCTCTTTCTCTCCCCCCTTCTTCTCCTCCAATGTTACTCATTGTTTCTCGTCCCTCTTTTCTCCTCTCCTCTCTCCCTCCTCCAATGTTACTCATTATGTTTCTCCTCTGACACATTTCCCACTCTTTGTCTATCCTTCTTTTTCCTCCTCTCTCCATCTTCTTCTTTTCTCCTCTCCTCTCCATCTCTCTGTCAGACCGTGATCGTTACCAGTTGGGAACCCTGTCCCACACCATCAACACCAAAGCCAGCGGCTACCTAGAGCTCTCTGATTGGCCTGCCGTGGCTCCTGACCAATCGGTGAGGAACGTGGAGGTGATCGAGCCGGTAAGGATCCATCTTTACTTCTACTGCCCGTTCCCGCTCACCACCCAGGCACTACACCAAGGGTGGCCTTGG
Source organism: Coregonus lavaretus (assembly GCF_964263955.1). Lineage (NCBI taxonomy): Eukaryota > Metazoa > Chordata > Actinopteri > Salmoniformes > Salmonidae > Coregonus > Coregonus lavaretus. The sequence continues at coordinate 14,449,619 of NC_140011.1, forward strand.
TCAACTCAGACATTTAATACAGGTCCATATTGATACACTATATACAGTGAGGGAAAAAATAATTTGATCCCCTGCTGATTTTGTACGTTTGCCCACTGACAAAGACATGATCAGTCTATAATTTTTATGGTAGGTTTATTTGAACAGTGAGAGACAGAATAACAACAAAAAAAACCAGAAGAATGCATGTTGAAAATGTTATAAATTGATTTTCATTTTTAAGAGGGAAATAAGTATTTGACCCCTCTGCAAAACATGACTTAGTACTTGGTGGCAAAACCCTTGTTGGCAATCGCAGAGGTTAGACGTTTCTTGTAGTTGGCCACCAGGTTTGCACACATCTCAGGAGGGATTTTGTCCCACTCCTCTTTGCAGATCTTCTCCAAGTTATTAAGGTTTCGAGGCTGACGTTTGGCAACTCAAACCTTCAGCTCCCTCCACAGATTTTCTATGGAATTAAGGTCTGGAGACTGGCTAGGCCACTCCAGGACCTTAATGTGCTTCTTCTTGAGCCACTCCTTTGTTGCCTTGGCCGTGTGTTTTGGGTCATTGTCATGCTGGAATACCCATCCACGACCCATTTTCAATGCCCTTGCTGAGGGAAGGAGGTTCTCACCCAAGATTTGACAGTACATGGCCCCGTCCATCGTCCCTTTGATGCGGTGAAGTTGTCCTGTCCCCTTAGCAGAAAAACACCCCCAAAGCATAATGTTTCCACCTCCATTTTTGACGGTGGGGATGGTGTTCTTGGGGTCATAGGCAGCATTCCTCCTCCTCCAAACACGGCGAGTTGAGTTGATGCCAAAGAGCTCCATTTTGGTCTCATCTGACCACAACACTTTTACCCATTCTCCTCTGAATCATTCAGATGTTCATTGGCAAACTTCAGACGGCCCTGTATATGTGCTTTCTTGAGCAGGGGGACCTTGCGGGCGCTGCAGTATTTCAGTCCTTCACGGCGTAGTGTGTTACCAATTGTTTTCTTGGTGACTATGGTCCCAGCTGCCTTGAGATCATTGACAAGATCCTCCCGTGTAGTTCTGGGCTGATTCCTCACCGTTCTCATGATCATTGCAACTCCACGAGGTGAGATCTTGCATGGAGCCCCAGGCCGAGGGAGATTGACAGTTATTTTGTGTTTCTTCCATTTGCGAATAATCGCACCAACTGTTCTCACCAAGCTGCTTGGCGATGGTCTTGTAGCCCATTCCAGCCTTGTGTAGGTCTACAATCTTGTCCCTGACATCCTTGGAGAGCTCTTTGGTCTTGGCCATGGTGGAGAGTTTGGAATCTGATTGATTGATTGCTTCTGTGGACAGGTGTCTTTTATACAGGTAACAAGCTGAGATTAGGAGCACTCCCTTTAAGAGTATAAAAGACACCTGGGAGACAGAAATCTTTCTGATTGAGAGGGGGTCAAATACTTATTTCCCTCATTAAAATGCAAATGTATAACAATTTTGACATGCGTTCTTCTGGATTTTTGTTGTTGTTATTCTGTCTCTCACTGTTCAAATAAACCTACCATTAAAATTATAGATTTATCAATTCTTTGTCAGTGGGCAAATGTACAAAATCAGCAGGGGATCAAATACTTTTTCCCCTCACTGTTATACAAAAGTATGTGGACACAACTTCAAATTAGTGGATTCGGCTATTTCAGCCACACCCGTTACTGACAGGTGTATAAAATCGAGCACACAGCCATGCAATCTCCATAGACAAACATTGGCAGTAGAATGGCCTTACTGAAGAGCTCAGTGACTTTCAACGTGGCACCGTCAAAGGATGCCACCTTTCCAACAGTTCGTCAAATTTCTGCCCAACTTTAAGTGCCGTTATTGTGAATTAGCCAGGCCTAATCGCCCAACATCAGTGCCCGACCTCACTAATGCTCTTGTGGCTGAATGGAAGCAAGCCCCCGCAGCAATGTTCCAACATCTAGTGGAAAGTCTTCCCAGAAGAGTGGAGGCTGTTATAGCAGCAAAGGGGGGGGACCAACTCCATATTAATGCCCATGATTTTGGAATGAGATGTTGCACGAGCAGGTGTCCACATACTTTTGGTCATGTAGTGAATGTTTCAATAGGTTTGCTTTTCTCCCGAATCTCCTCCCTCCTCTTTCCTTACTTCCTCATACTGTACCTCACTTCTTCTGACCTCACTTCCTAATCCATTGCCAGGTGAAGGAGTGGACTCCTTCGCTTGGAAAGTCCAAGCTGTCCAAGTCATCAGATGATAAGTTCTACTCTGACTCTGGAGAGGAGGAGGAGAAGGAAAAGTGCTCAGGGAGCAGTAGCAGTGATGAAAGCAGCAGCAGCAGTAGTAGTGAAGGTCTGTCTGCGTTTGTCCATGTGTGTACCATTTAAGTATAATGTTATTTTGTGAGTGTTTGCAATGCCAGTCCAGTATTTATAATCGTACGACGACAACCTGTGTGTTACAGAGTCAGGCAGCGAGGCGGAGAGCGATGAGGAAAAGAGCAGTAGTCAGAGCAGTGACGAGTCGAACAAGTCCTCCAGCCAATCAGAGAACAGTTCCAGTGAGTCTGACTCTGAACAGAAGAAGAAGAATGCAACTAAGAAACCACCACAGAAGAAGACAGTCAAACCAACGGCCAAAGACAGGTACCACACTATAATGAAATATAGAATACGTACAGTTGCGGTTAAATATATTGGCACCGTTGCACGATTCACAATTTTAGTGCTGAGGGACTAGTGCTTTTTGAGTTCGGTTCGGTCTTTGATTTGGGTTCCAATTTTTTCTATTTTTTTGCAATAAATGCATTATGTCAGTTGAATGCTGTAACCACACAGAATAAAACTATTAATAAAAGCCCCATGATGGTGGTGACTGCCCATTACTGCTTATCACTTATTAACCATAGTTCTTTCATAAAATATTTTAGTTGGGTATATTACATATTTGTTTTAGTATGATGATGACTTTATTAGCAGTTTCATTAATAAAAGCAATGGTGATGACTACCCATCCTTTATCACATTACTTTACTTTAATAACATATTTTAGTTGTGTATATTACATTATTTTCATATGATGACTATATTATTTCATTCCAAGCCATCATCACATCTCTGCTCAGGCAGTAGCAGCCACCATCTATCACTCTGCTCCCCAGTGAATCATCCTAATTAGGCTAGCTAGCAGGCTATGCTGTCTGACGAAATCACTATTTTAGTAGTTCTTCAAAGTACGTAAGGAATACCTTCAAGACTGTTTTAATGCCAACTATCAGTCAATTGGATGTATTGTTGACTAGAGATAGGCTTCCTCACGGAGCAGTTTCCATTTCTGTCCCTCCCTCATGTCACGCTCTTCTGTCTCTTTCTCTAACGTGTGTGTGTGTCAAGAAGGCTACATAATGGTAATTGTAGTCCTGTGTAGCTCAGTTGGTAGAGCATGGCGTTTGCAACGCCAGGGTTGTGGGTTCGTTTCCCACGGGGGACCAGTATGAAAAAAAAAAAAGGGAAAAAATGTATGCACTCACTGGATAAGAGCGTCTGCTAAATGACTAAAATGTAAATGTAAGTACCACGTTTTCTGCTGTAAACTTAGTTGAGCATTTGCCTTTTGAAATCTAGAACTTCCTACTAAGTCCCACAACAGCGCTTTGAGCTCACAGAAAAAACCAGAACTAAATGGAATTAAAATAATTGAACGGACGGTGGTCAATTAAAAAAAAATAACGGAAATAAACAGACATTTCGGCTAATCGCGCAGCACTGTATTTATTCAAAAGTTGAAACTCAAACCAATGAATGAGATCTGAGACATTACTGTTGAACACACACACACTGGCAAATTTTGGCCCTGACACGTTCTATTTCACTCTATCCCACAATGCTCTCTTTCACACATACACACCCTACCTGCTCGCGCTGTGTGACAGGCCGGCAGCTGACCCTGTTCCCTCCATTAGAGGGTGTAATTAGACCAGCTCACCCCAGTGCTTCCACACACGTGCGCACACACACACGCTATACACACTATCCCACACACACACAATCTCTCTCTCAAACACACACACACACACTCACACAGACACACACACACAGTAATTATCCCAGCTCACCCCAGTGCTTCCACAACAAACACAGCATACTGCCCTCATTACAGCCCAGTCATTCCAGGCAGGGCTTAATCAGGCCCACTCTGATTTATATCGCTTTTTCCTGTTCGCAACAAATGAAATCTGTAGGCCAAATTAATACTGGCTTCTCATCATCGGCCAAGTTAAAAAGCCAGTTACCGTCACAATTCTGCTCGTTAATTTAACAGCTGAAAATCCCAGGCAGCTCGAGTAAACACTCATTATCAGGACAAATTGGAGAGAGAGAGGGAAGGGAGAGGGTGGAAGAGAAAAAAGTTTCAACGAAAGCAATATTAAATTAAGTGGGCAAACCAAAACAGATTGATATTGGTTGTTCTGACAGAGTTTTAGTGTGAGCTCCAGCAGACTGCAGTAGGTGGTGGGGGTGGAAAGTGTTTTTGTTAGAGTGCCTTTAATGGATAGGTTCATAACATGTTCCCCTTCATAATGAAACTTTCATGTTTTAATATAGGAAAAACCCATGTTAATGTTATATTTCAGTCTGTTAAAGATGGAATCCGCAGTAGGGGAAACAGCGCCACTGTTCTCCCCGAGGCCATTGTTATGTTTTGGTTTTGTTGACGAAGCGGAGGTGAGGATCTTCGCAACGTGATATATATATATATATATATATATTACACACACACAGTGGGGAGAACAAGTATTTGATACCCTGCTGATTTTGCAGGTTTTCCTACTTACAAAGCATGTAGAGGTCTGTAATTTTTATCATAGGTACACTTCAACTGTGAGAGACGGAATCTAAAACACAAATCCAGAAAATCACATTGTATGATTTTTAAGTAATTAATTTGCATTTTATTGCATGATATAAGTATTTGATCACCTACCAACCAGTAAGAATTCCGGCTCTCACAGACCTGTTAGTTTTTCTTTAAGAAGCCCTCCTGTTCTCCACTCATTACCTGTATTAACTGCACCTGTTTGAACTCGTTACCTGTATAAAAGACACCTGTCCACACACTCAATCAAACAGACTCCAACCTCTCCACAATGGCCAAGACCAGAGAGCTGTGTAAGGACATCAGGGATAAAATTGTAGACCTGCACAAGGCTGGGATGGGCTACAGGACAATAGGCAAGCAGCTTGGTGAGAAGGCAACAACTGTTGGCGCAATTATTAGAAAATAGAAGAAGTTCAAGATGACGGTCAATCACCCTCGGTCTGGGGCTCCATGCAAGATCTCACCTCGTGGGGCATCAATGATCATGAGGAAGGTGAGGGATCAGCCCAGAACTACACGGCAGGACCTGGTCAATGACCTGAAGAGAGCTGGGACCACAGTCTCAAAGAAAACCATTAGTAACACACTACGCCGTCATGGATTAAAATCCTGCAGCGCACGCAAGGTCCCCCTGCTCATGCCAGCGCATGTCCAGGCCCGTCTGAAGTTTGCCAATGACCATCTGGATGATCCAGAGGAGGAATGGGAGAAGGTCATGTGGTCTGATGAGACAAAAATAGAGCTTTTTGGTCAACTCCACTCGCCGTGTTTGGAGGAAGAATAAGGATGAGTACAACCCCAAGAACACCATCCCAACCGTGAAGCATGGAGGTGGAAACATCATTCTTTGGGAATGCTTTTCTGCAAAGGGGACAGGACGACTGCACCGTATTGAGGGGAGGATGGATGGGGCCATGTATCGCGAGATCTTGGCCAACAACCTCCTTCCCTCAGTAAGAGCATTGAAGATGGGTCGTGGCTGGGTCTTCCAGCATGACAACGACCCGAAACACACAGCCAGGGCAACTATGGAGTGGCTCCGTAAGAAGCATCTCAAGCTCCTGGAGTGGCCTAGCCAGTCTCCAGACCTGAACCCAATAGAAAATCTTTGGAGGGAGCTGAAAGTCTGTATTGCCCAGCGACAGCCCCGAAACCTGAAGGATCTGGAGAAGGTCTGTATGGAGGAGTGGGCCAAAATCCCTGCTGCAGTGTGTGCAAACCTGGTCAAGACCTACAGGAAACGTATGATCTCTGTAATTGCAAACAAAGGTTTCTGTACCAAATATTAAGTTCTGCTTTTCTGATGTATCAAATACTTATGTCATGCAAATTAATTACTTAAAATTCATACAATGTGATTTTCTGGATTTTTGTTTTAGATTCCGTCTCTCACAGTTGAAGTGTACCTATGATAAAATTACAGACCTCTACATGCTTTGAAAGTAGGAAAACCTGCAAAATCGGCAGTATAGCAAATACTTGTTCTCCCCACTGTGTGTGTATGTATGTATGTATGTGTATATATGTATGTATGTATGTGTATATATGTATGTATGTATGTGTATATATACAGTGGGGGAAAAAAGTATTTAGTCAGCCACCAATTGTGCAAGTTCTCCCACTTAAAAAGATGAGAGAGGCCTGTAATTTTCATCATAGGTACACGTCAACTATGACAGACAAATTGAGGAAAAAAAATCCAGAAAATCTCATTGTAGGATTTTTTATGAATTTATTTGCAAATTATGGTGGAAAATAAGTATTTGGTCACCTACAAACAAGCAAGATTTCTGGCTCTCACAGACCAATCAATCAATCAATCAATTTTATTTTATATAGCCCTTCTTACATCAGCTAATATCTCGAAGTGCTGTACAGAAACCCAGCCTAAAACCCCAAACAGCTAGTAATGCAGGTGTAGAAGCACGGTGGCTAGGAAAAACTCCCTATGAATTTCTTTGCAAATTATGGTGGAAAATAAGTATTTGGTCACCTACAAACATGCAAGATTTTTGGCTCTCACAGACCTGTAACTTCTTCTTTAAGAGGCTCCTCTGTCCTCCACTCGTTACCTGTATTAATGGCACCTGTTTGAACTTGTTATCGGTATAAAAGACACCTGTCCACAACCTCAAACAGTCACACTCCAAACTCCACTATGCCCAAGACCAAAGAGCTGTCAAAGGACACCAGAAACAAAATTGTAGACCTGCACCAGGCTGGAAAGACTGAATCTGCAATAGGTAAGCAGCTTGGTTTGAAGAAATCAACTGTGGGAACAATTATTAGGAAATGGAAGACATACAAGACCACTGATAATCTCCCTCGATCTGGGGCTCCACGCAAGATCTCACCCCGTGGGGTCAAAATGATCACAAGAACGGTGAGCAAAAATCCCAGAACCACATGGGGGGACCTTGTGAATGACCTGCAGAGAGCTGGGACCAAAGTAACAAAGCCTACCATCAGTAACACACTACGCCGCCAGGGACTCAAATCCTGCAGTACCAGACGTGTCCCCCTGCTTAAGCCAGTACATGTCCAGGCCCGTCTGAAGTTTGCTAGAGTGCATTTGGATGATCCAGAAGAGGATTGGGAGAATGTCATATGGTCAGATGAAACCAAAATATAACTTTTTGGTAAAAACTCAACTCGTCATGTTTGGAGGACAAAGAATGCTTAGTTGCATCCAAAGAACACCATACCTACTGTGAAGCACGGGGGTGGAAACATCATGCTTTGGGGCTGTTTTTCTGCAAAGGGACCAGGACGACTGATCCGTGTAAAGGAAAGAATGAATGGGGCCATGTATCGTGAGATTTTGAGTGAAAACCTCCTTCAGCAAGGGCATTGAAGATGAAACATGGCTGGGTCTTTCAGCATGACAATGATGCCAAACACACCGCCCGGGCAACGAAGGAGTGGCTTCGTAAGAAGCATTTCAAGGTCCTGGAGTGGCCTAGCCAGTCTCCAGATCTCAACCCCATAGAAAATCTTTGGAGGGAGTTGAAAGTCCGTGTTGCCCAGCGAAAGCCCCAAAACATCACTGCTCTAGAGGAGATCTGCATGGAGGAATGGGCCAAAATACCAGCAACAGTGTGTGAAAACCTTGTGAAGACTTACAGAAAACGTTTGACCTGTGTCATTGCCAACAAAGGGTATATAACAAAGTATTGAGAAACTTTTGTTATTGACCATATACTTATTTTCCACCATAATTTGCAAATAAATTCATAAAAAATCCTATAATGTGATTTTCTGGAGAAAAAAAATCTCATTTTGTCTGTCATAGATGACGTGGACCTATGATGAAAATTACAGGCTTCTCTCATCTTTTTAAGTGGGAGAACTTGCACAATTGGTGGCTGACTAAATACTTTTTTCCCCCACTATATATATATATATATATATATATATATATATATATATATACAGTGCTATGAAAAAGTATTTGCCCCCTTTCTATTTTTCTCTACTTTTGCATATTTGTGATACTGAATGTTATCTGATATTCAACCAAAACCTAATATTAGATAAAGGGAATATAAGTGAACAAATAACACAACAATTACATATTTATTTCATAAACAAAGTTATGCAACACCCAATTCCCCTGTGTGAAAAAGTAATTTCCCCCTTACACTCAATAACTGGTTGTGCCACCTTTAGCTGCAATGATTCCAACCAAATGCTTCCTGTAGTTGTTGATCAGTCTCTCACGTCGTTGTGGAGGAATTTTGGCCCACTCTTCCATGCAGAACTGCTTTAACTCAGTTACGTGTGGGTTTTCAAGCATGAACTGCTCGTTTCAAGTTCTGCCACAACATCTCAATTGGGATTAGGTCTCGACTTTGACTAGGCCATTCCAAAACTTCCAATTTGTTGCTTTTTAGCAATTTTCATGTAGACTTGATTGTGTGTTTTGGATCATTCCACAGTAAGAACATCATACCAAAGGTCAAGCATGGTGGTGGTGGTGTGATGGTTTGGAGGTGCTTTGCTGCCTCAGGACCTGGACGACTTGCCTTAATAGAAGGAACCATGATTTCTGCTCTGTATCAGAGAATTCTACAGGAGAATGTCAGACCATCCGTCTGTGAGCTGAAGCTGAAGCGCAGCTGGGTCATGCAGCAAGACAATGATCCAAAACACACAATCAAGTCTACATGAGAATTATCAAAAAGCAACAAATTAGAAGTTTTGGAATGGCCTAGTCAAAGTCCAGACCTAATCCCAATTGAGATGTTGTGGCAGGACTTGAAACGAGCAACTATGAAATAACACATATGGAATCAAGTAGTATCCAAAAAAGTGTTAAAGAAATCAAAATATATTTTATATTTGAGATTCTTCAAATAGCCACCCTTTGCCTTGATGACAGCTTTGCAAACTCTTGGCATTCTATCAACCAGCTTCACCTGGAATGCTTTTCCAACAGTCTTGAAGGAGTTCCCACATATGCTGAGCACTTGTTTGCTGCTTTTCCTTCGCTCTGCCGTCCGACTAATCCCAAACCATCTCAATTGGGTTGAGGTCGGGGGGTTGTGGAGGCCAGGTCTTCTGATTCAGCACTCCATCACTCTTCTTCTTGGTCAAATAGCCCTTACACAGCCTGGAGGTGTGTTGGGTCATTGTCCTGTTGAAAAACAAATGATAGTCCCACTAAGCCCAAACCAGATGGGATGGTGTATCGCTGCAGAATGCTGTGGTAGCCATGCTGGTTAAGTGTGCCTTGAATTCTAAATAAATCACTGACAGTGTCACTAGCCAAGCACCCCCACACCATAACACCTCCTCCTCCATACTTTACGGTGGGAACTACACATGCGGAGATCATCCGTTCACCCACACCGCGTCTCACAAAGACACGGCGGTTGGAACCAAAAATCTAATGGCCATTGCTCATGTTTCTTGGCCCAAACAGGTCTCTTCTTCTTATTGATGTCCTTTAGTAGGGGTTTCTTTGCAGCAATTCGACCATTCACATTCACACAGTCCCCTCTGAACAGTTGATGTTGAGGTGTCTGTTATTTGAACTCTGTGAAGCATTTATTTGGGCTGCAATTTCTGAGGCTGGTAACTCTAATTAACTTATCCTCTGCAGCAGAGGTAACTATGGGTCTTCCATTCCTGTGGCGGTCCTCATGAGAGCCAGTTTCATCATAGCGCTTGATGGTTTTTGCGACTGCACTTGAAGAAACTTTCAAAGTTCTTGAAATGTTCCGTATGAATGTCAGTCAATGTCTTAAAGTAATGATGGACTGTTGTTTCTCTTTGCTTATTTGAGCTGTTCTTCCCATAATATGGACTTGGTCTTTTACCAAATAGGGCTATCTTCTGTATACCCCCCCCCCCCCCCCCCCCTTGTCACAACACAACTGATTTGCTCAAAGGCATTAAGAAGGAAAGAGATTCCACTTTTAAGAAGGCACACCTGTTAATTGAAATGCATTCCAGGTGACTACCTCATGAAGCTGGTTGAGAGAATGCCAAGAGTGTGCAAAGTTGTCATCAAGGCAAAGGGTGGCCATTTGAAGAATCTCAAATATAAAATATATTTTGATTTGTTGAACACTTTTTTGGTTATTACATGATTCCATATGTGTTATTTCATAGTTTTGATGTCTTCACTATTATTCTACAATGTAGAAAATAGTCAAAATAAAGAAAAACCCTTGAATGAGTAGGTGTGTCCAAACTTTTGACTGGTAGTGTATATTTGTTGCAGGTACATATTCTGCTGTTCGATCGCACGTGCAATGATGTCAGAGGGGGAAAAAGCAGTGTTCGTTGTTTGCTGTAACTTATTTGTTGTTATATAGCAAACGGTAGTGGCAGTTTCACCACTAAGGATTCCAGCTTTTAAAGTTGTAATATTACACATTTTCCCACCCACGGAATAACCCTTCAAGATGCGCTCCTTAATCTCACAGGTGCATATAGAATAGCGTTCTATTTAGGGCTGTGACGGTCATGGAATTTTGGATTACGGTTATTTGCCAGCCAATTAATTTGTCTCTCCTCCTCCACTCCTGGCTGCATGTATTGCCATAGAAATACAATGAATAGAACATGCGTCCCCATTCAAGTCAATGATAATAATGGGTTAATGGTATAGTGGGTGGACTGGCGGCCATTGCGAGTGTAATCAAAATGGGACCATCGTGCTCTCCCAGAAGCTTGGGCGGTGCTCAAAACCCGCAAACCCAGACTAACAGAAGGTGTAATATGTCCGCACCCAAAAATATGTTGCATAAAGCTTACTTCATTGTGAGTGTACCCATAGGCTGGGTTGAAGATATATATTTTCGACCTAGCCCATAGGAGCAAAGCAGAAAGTGTACCCATCAATATGTGCTGTGATTTGTTGATTCAACTCAACTGACGTTACAAAAAATACATTCCATTGCATGAGCCACATCAGTTAACGTAATTTGAATGAAAATGTTACATTACCATGGATATTATTTCATCACAATACCAGGCAGCCATTGCGAGTATACCCATGAGTTTACCAGTCCAATTGCCAGGGTTAGCGGTTGCAAGCTCGTTTTATTCATTCTATTTCTGTGTGCTGCTGCTGCAGTGAGGTGGGCGTTGCCTAGGCAACCAAAGTAGTGTTTGCTACAATACCTTGCTTGTTTCAGCTAGGAGCAACAAAGTGTTACCACAGAATGTTACCACAGAGTCAACCACAAGAATGCCTGTCCATTCGTCTTCTGTCAGCTGTTCGTTCCACAAAAACAAAACAAAAATGTGATGACGGTTATTTTATTTTCATGACTGTCTTCATCCATAACCGTTGGTTATACGGTAATTGTACCAGCCCTAGTTGTACTGTGTTTAGTTTAGCTCTCTAACACCCTTTTGTGTTATTTCTCCTACGTGTCAGTGATTCAGATGAGAATGGGAACGTTGCTAAAGAAGCCAGCAGTTCGTCTGCAGAAGAGAGCTCTTCTGGTTCCGAATCTGGGTCCGACGCAGACTCTGACTCAGGCACCGAACACAAGAAGAAAACCAAATCTAAAGCCAAACCCAAGGTGAGACAACCAACCGTGAGGGCAACCGCTTGCTGGGTGTGTCAGTTTAACATGGTTAACACCTCAGAAATAACCCCTAGTGGGGTTTTCCTTTATCTGCAGTTGATTGAATTGAGACCATGGTCTGACTCTGAACAGATGAAGTTATTTTGACCTGTGTCCAATCAGACTTCTTCTCCACACTGTAAATAAGACAGTTTGAACCAACCCTCTGTTCGGCATAGTACAACACTATATAATGTGTTAGTTAGTGTGAACTGTGGGAGAATCTCAATTGCATACTCCTCACGTCCTCTCTCCTCACCTCCTCAAAACCCATTGGAGGAGAAGGTCTGAGGGGAGGGACCTCTGGCTTTCTCATCCAATGGGTTTTGAGAAGGAGATGAGGAAAGAGGAGCGAGGACGTGAGGAGTACGCAATTGAGGTTCTCCCAGTGTCTTTTTAGAGCTAGTGGAGGCAGATAAATCATATTCTACACAGTGGAATATGATTTGGTCTGCTTCTTTGCAGCATCGTCTTCCCTATCTATCTCACCCCCCTCTTTTTCTTCACTCCTCCTCCCTTCCCTCTCTCTTTCATTCCCTCTTTCGTTCTCCGCTATGAAATTCTCATTTTGCATACTTTGCTTCTACGACCTATGCATCTCTCCATCTTTTCTCTCCCTCTTTCGCTCTTCCACTCGCTCTTTCTCTCGCTCACTCCGCCTGCTAACAAGGGTTCCTTCTCTATTACCGCCACCAAGCGTCAAGAGACAATCTGATAAGATACGCCCTCTAACTTCATTATTTGTTTTCACTATTACACCTTCTCTCTCTCTCTCTCTCTCTCTCTCCCCCCCCCCCCCCCCCCCCCTCTCTCTCTCTCTCCTTCTCTCTCTCTCTCCCTCTCTCACGCTCTCCGTTAGTGGATCCCGCAGTAAGCAGAGTGGAATTTTACGGTTCTTTATAAGACGTGAACAGGGCCGTGGTTGGTTAGGAGGGCGTGGAGAGCGAGAGAGAGGTCCGTAATAGTGCTCTTATGTTTAATAGCGTTTTTATTGTTACCCGTTGTAGTGTAGATCTGGCGATGCACATCCTGATATTCCGAGTCGCTGTTTGACAAGCCTGGCCTAGTGGTTGGAGGTAGTCGCTAGAGTGTATCGGGTTGTGACAGGACATGCCTCATGGCTGGCCCATGCAGATCAGAGACACGCTTCAGATGTGCAGTGTGTATATGCACAGCCGCCTGAGAAATAGAATTGATATAGAATTGAATTTTATGTACATAGCAGATATGTTTAGGAATATCATGTTACATTGGATAGACGCTGTCAGTCAAATTAGGCAGTGTAGGCTACATTCCCCCATATACAGTACAGACAGACTTTACTTCCAATATTCTGCTTGTCATCTTTTCTGTCTTCTGCTTGTTCTTCTATCTCTTTCTCTTTCATCTACACTACTGATCAAAAGTTTTAGAACACCATCTCATTCAAGGGTTTTTCTTTATTTTTAATATTTTCTACATTGTAGAATAATAGTGAAGACATCAAAACTATGAAATTACACATGGAATCATGTAGTAACCAAAAAAGTGTTAAACAAATCAAAATATATTTTATATTTGAGATTCTTCAAACAGCCACCCTTAGCCTTGATGACAGCTTTGCACACTCTTGGCATTCTCTCAACCAGCTTCACCTGGAATGCTTTTCCAACAGTCTTGAAGGAGTTCCCACATATGCTGAGCACTTGTTGGCTGCTTTTCCTTCAGTCTGCGGTCCAACTCATCCCAAACCATCTCAATTTGGTTGAGGTTGGGGGATTGTAGAGGCCAGGTCATCTGATTCAGCACTCCCTCACTCTCCATCTTGGTAAAATATCCCATACACATCCTGGAGGTGTTTTGGATCATTGTCCTGTTGAAAAACAAATGATAGTCCCACTAAGCCCAAACCAGATGGGATGGCGTATAGCTGCAGAATGCTGGGGTAGCCATGCTGGTTAAGTGGGGCGGCAGGTAGCTTAGTGGTTAAGAGCGTTGTGCCAGTAACCAAAAGGTCGCTGGTTCTAATCCCCGATGAAAAATCTGTCGATGTGCCCTTGAGCAAGGCACTTAACCCTAATTGCTCCTGTAAGTCGCTCTGGATAAGAGCGTCTGCTAAATGACTAAAATGTAAAATGTGTGCCTTGAATTCTAAATAAATCACAGACAGTGTCACCAGCATAGCACCCCCACACCATAACACCACCTCCTCCATGCTTTACGGTGGGAACCAAACATGCAGAGATCATCCGTTCACCCACACCGCGTCTCACAAAGACACGGCAGTTGGAACCAAAAATCTCAAATTTGGAATCCAGACCAAAGGACACATTTCCACCGGTCTAATGTCCATTGCTTGTATTTCTTGGCCCAAGCATGTCTCTTCTTATTGTTGGTGTCCTTTAGTAGTTGTTTCTTTGCGGCAATTCGACCATGAAGGCCTGATTCACACAGTCTCTTCTGAACAGTTGATGTTGAGATGTCTGTTACTTGAACTCTGTGAAGCATTTATTTGGGCTGCAATTTCTGAGGCTTGTAACTCTAATGATCTTATCCTCTGCAGCAGAGGTAACTCTGGGTCTTCCATTCCTGTGGCGGTCCTTATGAGAGCCAGTTTCATCATAGCGCTTGATGGTTTTTTCTCTTTGCTTATTTGAGCTGTTCTTGCCATAATATGGACTTTTACCAAATAGGGCTATCTTCTGTATACCCCCCCTACCTTGTCACAACACAACTGATTGGCTCAAACGCATTAAGAAGGAAAGAAATCCCACAAAGTAACTTTTAAGAAGGCACACCTGTTAATTGAAATGCATTCCAGGTGACTACCTCATGAAGCTGGTTGAGAGAATGCCAAGTGTGTGCAAGGCTGTCATCAAGGCAAAGGGTGGCTATTTGTTTAACACTTTTTTACTACATGATTCCATATGTTATATCATAGTTTTTATGTCTTCACTATTATTCTACAATGTAGAAAATAGTACAAATAAAGGGAAAACCCTTGAATGAGTAGGTGTTCTAAAAACTTTTGACCGGTAGTGTATATCCCTCATTAATCTCAGCATTCATGTTGAAACATTTGCTAAAAAAGGTAACGCTATGTGTATTTACTATAAATATGTTTCACGATCTGACAAAGACCTAAGGGTCAAATATTAATTAATATTTATTTTGTTATTCAGTACATGTTCCAAGCCGGTAGATATCTGTATGCTCTAGGGACAGTTTGTTTCTCACGAAGGTTTCTGTTGTTCTTTTCCCTAGATGGAGGTGAAGTCAAAGAAGGTGGTGTCCCTTTTGGATTTGGATGACTGTACGTTTTATGTCCGCAAAACAGCACGTAACTGTGAAAAATACATAAACTGTAGTACTGACAATATTTCCAGTGGGAATTAAGCCTATTTATGCCTTAAATGACATAATAAATATATACAGTGGGGGAAAAAAGTATTTAGTCAGCCACCAATTGTGCAAGTGTTCCCACTTAAAAAGATGAGAGAGGCCTGTAATTTTCATCATAGGTACACGTCAGCTATGACAGACAAAATGAGAAAAAAAAATCCAGAAAATCACATTGTAGGATTTTTAATGAATTTATTTGCAAATTATGGTGGAAAATAAGTATTTGGTCAATAACAAAAGTTTGTCAATACTTTGTTATATATACCCTCTGTTGGCAATGACACGGGTCAAACGTTTTCTGTAAGTCTTCACAAGGTTTTCACACACTGTTGCTGGTATTTTGGCCCATTCCTCCATGCAGATCTCCTCTAGAGCAGTGATGTTTTGGGGCTGTCGCTGGGCAACACGGACTTTCAACTCCCTCCAAAGATTTTCTATGGGGTTGAGATCTGGAGACTGGCTAGGCCACTCCAGGACCTTGAAATGCTTCTTACGAAGCCACTCCTTCGTTGCCCGGGCGGTCAGTTTGGGATCATTGTCATGCTGAAAGACCCAGCCACGTTTCATCTTCAATGCCCTTGCTGATGGAAGGAGGTTTTCACTCAAAATCTCACGATACATGGCCCCATTCATTCTTTCCTTTACACGGATCAGTCGTCCTGGTCCCTTTGCAAAAAAACAGCCCCAAAGCATGATGTTTCCACCCCCATGCTTCACAGTAGGTATGGTGTTCTTTGGATGCAACTCAGCATTCTTTGTCCTCCAAACACGACGAGTTGAGTTTTTACCAAAAAGTTCTATTTTGGTTTCATCTGACCATATGACATTCTCCCAATCCTCTTCTGGATCATCCAAATGCACTCTAGCAAACTTCAGACGGGCCTGGACATGTACTGGCTTAAGCAGGGGGACACGTCTGGCACTGCAGGATTTGAGTCCCTGGCGGCATAGTGTGTTACTGATGGTAGGCTTTGTTACTTTAGTCCCAGCTCTCTGCAGGTCATTCACTAGGTCCCCCCGTGTGGTTCTGGGATTTTTGCTCACCGTTCTTGTGATCATTTTGACCCCACGGGGTGAGATCTTGCGTGGAGCCACAGATCGAGGGAGATTATCAGTGGTCTTGTATGTCTTCCATTTCCTAATAATTGCTCCCACAGTTGATTTCTTCAAACCAAGCTGCTTACCTATTGCAGATTCAGTCTTCCCACCTTGGTGCAGGTCTACCATTTTGTTTCTGGTGTCCTTTGACAGCTCTTTGGTCTTGGCCATAGTGGAGTTTGGAGTGTGACTGTTTGAGGTTGTGGACAGGTGTCTTTTATACTGATAACAAGTTCAAACAGGTGCCATTAATACAGGTAACGAGTGGAGGACAGAGGAGCCTCTTAAAGAAGAAGTTACAGGTCTGTGAGAGCCAAAAATCTTGCTTGTTTGTAGGTGACCAAATACTTATTTTCCACCATAATTTGCAAAGAAATTCATTAAAAATCCTACAATTTGATTTTCTGGATATTTTTTCCTCAATTTGTCTGTCATAGTTGACGTGTACCTATGATGAAAATTACAGGCCTCTCTCATCTTTTTAAGTGGGAGAACTTGCACAATTGGTGGCTGACTAAATTTTTTCCCCACTGTATATATATATGTGTGTGTGTGTGTGTGTGTGTGTGTGTGTGTGTGTGTGTGTGTGTGTGTGTGTGTGTGTGTGTGTGTGTGTGTGTGTGTGTGTGTGTGTGTGTGTGTGTGTGTGTGTGTGTGTGTGTGTGTATATATCAGTGCCCTCCGCTATTATTGGCACCCCTGTTTAAGATGTGGTCGAGGACTTCCAAAAATTCTCCTTTTTTTAAACAACATAGAACCCAAATGCAAAAAAAGAGAAAAATCCAACCTTTTATTTAAGTACATTACTTTGGTGGTAAAAAAAATAATCACACATTTAGAAAAAAATAAACTTGAAATCATGTGTCCCACAATTATTGGCACCCCTAACAATTCCGCTGAAAATTTTAATTGATTTTTTAAAAAATATATTTTTCTGTAGTTGCTAAAGTTGGTCAGAGTATCTAGGAACTTTTAATTAGTTATTCATGACTTCCTGTTTCCCTGGGGTATAAATATGACGTGACACAGAGGCCTAATTCTCTTACCCATTTGTCAACATGGCAAAGACAAGAGAACACACCATTCAAGTAAGGCAGACTTGTGTTGACCTTCATAAGTCAGGCAATGGCTACAAGAAAATGGAATCATTAAGAAGTTTAAAACAACTGGAACAGTGACAAACAAGGCTGGAAGAGGTCCCAAGTTTATCTTGCCACAACACACAGTGAGGAGGATGGTAAGAGAAGTAAAAAAAAGTCCTAAGCTCACTGTCACAGAATTGCATCAAAGAGTGGCATCTTGGGGTCACAGTCTCCAAAACAACCATCAGACGCTCTCTACATGCCAACAAGCTGTTTGGGAGGCATGCAAGGAAAAAGCCTTTTCTCACTAACACTCACAAACGTAAACGTCTGGAGTTTGCTAAGCGGCACTGGGACTTCAACTGGGATCGTGTGCTTTGGTCAGATGAGACTAAGATTGAGCTTTTTGGCAACAAACACTCTAAGTGGGTCTGGCGTAAAACAAAAGATGAGTATGCCGAAAAGCACCTCATGCCCACCGTGAAGTATGGTGGAGGATCTGTGATGCTGTGGGCCTGTTTCTCTTCCAAAGGCCCTGGGAACCTTGTTAGGGTGCATGGCATTATGAACGCTTTGAACTACCAGGACATTTTAAATAAAAACCTGATGGCCTCTGCCAGAAAGCTGAAGATGGGTTGTCATTGGGTCTTTCAGCAGGATAATGATCCAAAACATGTGGCAAAATCTACACAAAAATGGTTCAGCAGTCACAAACTCAAGGTCCTCCCATGGCCATCTCAGTCCCCAGACCTCAACCCAATCGAAAACCTGTGGGGCGAGCTAAAGAGGAGAGTGCATAAGAGAGGACCCAGGACACTGGATGATCTAGAAAGATTGTGCAAAGAAGAATGGTCAAAGATCCCTCTCTCTGTGTTCTCCAATCTTGTGAAATGTTATAGGAGGAGATTAAGTGCTGTCTTGTTGGCAAAAGGGGGTTGTACAAAGTATTAACATCAGGGGTGCCAATAATTGTGGGACACATGATTTAAAGTTTTTTTTTTTCTAAACGTGTGATTTTTTTTTTTTTTTACACCAAAGTAATGTACTTAAATAAAAGGTTGGATTTTCCCCTTTTTTTGCATTTGGGTTCTATGTTGTTTTTAAAAAAATGAGAATTTTTGGAAGTCCTCGACCACATCTTAAACAGGGGTGCCAATAATTGTGGAGGGCACTGTATGTGTGTGTGTGTGTGTGTGTATATATATATATATATACACACACACACACACACAGTGGGGAAAAAAAGTATTTAGTCAGCCACCAATTGTGCAAGTTCTCCCACTTAAAAAGATGAGAGAGGCCTGTAATTTTCATCATAGGTACACGTCAAATATGACAGACAAATTGAGAAGAAAAAAATCCAGAAAATCACATTGTAGGAATTTTAATGAATTTATTTGCAAATTATGGTGGAAAATAAGTATTTGGTCACCTACAAACAAGCAAGATTTCTGGCTCTCACAGACCTGTAACTTCTTCTTTAAGAGGCTCCTCTGTCCTCCACTCGTTACCTGTATTAATGGCACCTGTTTGAACTTGTTATCAGTATAAAAGACTCCTGTCCACAACCTCAAACAGTCACACTCCAAACTCCACTATGGCCAAGACCAAAGAGCTGTCAAAGGACACCAGAAACAAAATGGTAGACCTGCACCAGGCTGGGAAGACTGAATCTGCAATAGGTAAGCAGCTTGGTTTGAAGAAATCAACTGTGGGAGCAATTATTAGGAAATAGAAGACATACAAGACCACTGATAATCTCCCTCGATCTGGGGCTCCACGCAAGATCTCACCCTGTGGGGTCAAAATGATCACAAGAACGGTGAGCAAAAATCCCAGAACTACACGGGGGGACCTAGTGAATGACCTGCAGAGAGCTGGGACCAAAGTAACAAAGCCTACCATCAGTAACACACTACGCCGCCAGGGACTCAAATCCTGCAGTGCCAGACGTGTCCCCCTGCTTAAGCCAGTACATGTCCAGGCCCGTCTGACGTTTGCTAGAGTGCATTTGGATGATCCAGAAGGGGATTGGGAGAATGTCATATGGTCAGATGAAACCAAAATAGGACTTTTTGGTAAAAACTCAACTCGTTGTGTTTGGAGGACAAAGAATGTTGAGTTGCATCCAAAGAACACCATACCTACTGTGAAGCATGGGGGTGGAAACATTAATGCTTTGGGGCTGTTTTTCTGCAAAGGGACCAGGAAGACTGATCCGTGTAAAGGAAAGAATGAATGGGGCCATGTATCGTGAGATTATGAGTGAAAACCTCCTTCCATCAGCAAGGGCATTGAAGATGAAACGTGGCTGGGTCTTTCAGCATGACAATGATCCCAAACACACCGCCCGGGCAACGAAGGAGTGGCTTCGTAAGAAGCATTTCAAGGTCCTGGAGTGGCCTAGCCAGTCTCCAGATCTCAACCCCACAGAAAATCTTTGGAGGGAGTTGAAAGTCTGTGTTGCCCAGCGACAGCCCCAAAACATCACTGCTCTAGAGGAGATCTGCATGGAGGAATGGGCCAAAATACCAGCAACAGTGTGTGAAAACCTTGTGAAGACTTACAGAAAACGTTTGACCTGTGTCATTGCCAACAAAAGGTATAACAAAGTATTGAGAAACTTTTGTTATTGACCAAATACTTATTTTCCACCATAATTTGCAAATAAATTCATTACAAATCCTACAATGTGATTTTCTGGATTATTTTTTCTCATTTTGTCTGTCATAGTTGACGTGTACCTATGATGAAAATTACAGGCCTCTCTCATCTTTTTAAGTGGGAGAACTTGCACAATTGGTGGCTGACTAAATACTTTTTTCCCCACTGTGTGTGTATATATATATATATATATATATATATATATATATATATATATATATATATATATATATATATATGTATATGTATATGTGTATATAAATATGTATATATATGTATATATATATATGTGTATATATGTGTGTGTGTGTGTGTGTGTGTGTGTGTGTAATTTAGCGGATACTTTTATCCTAAGCGACTTACAGTAATGCGTGCATACATTTTACATATGGGTGGTCCCCGGCCTTCTCTGTGTCCTGTAGTCACTCCTACACCAGTGACCCAGCCCAAGTCGTATGTCCTCTCCCCCAGCCTGCTTGGAGACCTGGAAGGCCTGTCTCTCGCCAACGTCTCCTCCACCATGCAGGTGAGTGTGTGTACTGTCTGACTGTCTGTGTCAGTTTGTCTATCCCTCCCTCTGTGTCCACTGGATCCTGTGTGTGTCTGGTTGACAGAGCTGAGAGAGAGACAACATACAGTAGTGTGTCTCTGAATGAGTTGGTCTCTCCAGTGGCTGAGATATCTCCTCGTGAGGTTGGCTACTGACCTTTTCCTCCTCCCTGAACATATTTATATCTCCTCTCTCCTCTCCTCCTCTCCATCCCTCCCTCTCATACAAGTGCACTGCCTGTGCATTTCTCTGGCTCTCTATCTGCCCTGTTCATACAGCCTTCGATGCCACCCTCCATCCATCCCCCTCTCCCATCTCTCTTTCCACCTCTCCCTCCATCTCTCTGTCAGTCGTTCCTTCCCTGTTGTCTCTGTACAGTGTGTCTATGCTCGATGGTTGACCTTTTCCAAGTGTAATGGCTCTTTCTCTCTTTGGTCTTGAGATTTCTGTGCGCGTGTTGGCCATGCACTTGCACTAGTTTAGCTGAGGACCGTGTGTGACCAACCAATCAATATAAGCTAATCCATTAGAGAGCCGATATGTCCCAATAACATCACCGTAACGTCCCATATTGTTCCTATTACATTCCTTAGCTACAAAAAAGAAGTTCCCTCAGGGAAGACGTTCCCTTATGTATCCAATCTTTTAGTTATTTTTGTAGTTTTCTGTCCTCACTCGTCCAGGGCTTTTGTGTCAGTGTGCGCGTGTGTGTGTGTGTGAGAGAGTCTGTTCCTACGCTTTTGAAAGTAAGTAGCAAGAGGGTTGTGAGGTTATTTACCCCAGTCTATGAATCCTGATGGCCATCATGTATTTATGCATAGGATTGACTCTCAATCAGATGCTGATGTGCAAACAGCACCCTGTTTAATCTGCAATTCTATTCTCTATTACTGCCCGGCCTTCACCTTTCAGTACACACACCACTCTGCATACAGACAGGCCTGGGAAGGGCTGTCAATCTCACACACACTCTCTCTCACACACACACACACACACACACACACACACACACACACACACACACACGCAGTATCACCCACTCACTCACTCCCTATCTCTCTCACACACACACAAATTGACACACACACACACCATCTCCTTCACACACTTGCCCTGGTGTCATTTCTATTTCTCACCAATCCGCCCGCAGAAGCAGTGAGTGTGTCTCAGCTGAGCGCTTTGGTCCTTTTAGAGAATTACTGCATGGTTATCAAAGACATTTACATTAACCCTGGTCACCGTCTCTGACCTCTCCTCTCCTCTATCTCCCTCTCTTCTTCTCCCCCCTCTTTTTCCCTTTCTCTCTCCCTCTCTTCCCTTTCTCTCTCTCTCTTTCTCTCTCTTCTCTCTCTCTTTCATGCTCCCTCTCTCTAATAACATTTTGACATTAAAGGATCTCTCACAAATGCATTTTAAACCACCCCACCCTGCCACACACCCTCCGTCCGCTGTCCATGTGTATGGGGGGGTTGGCTAAGGCTGATAACTTTTCATTCATAATTAGCATTGGGCGAATGAGGCTGCGTTGGGGGGAAATTGAACTGTCAGCAGCAGGGCGCGGGCCGTTTGACCCCATCACACCCGGAGGGGGCCCATCATAATTTGTTCATTTGGTGCCCATCAGGCGGGCCCCTCCTCCCCCGTCTCCCCACTCTGACCTCCCCCGGTGTGGGCGCGCTGGGTTAAGGTCTAATTATGAGTCAGCAGTGGGCTGGGAAAGGCAGGAATATCGCAGCCCTGCCCTCCACACACCCCTACCTGCCACTCACACACACACACACACACACACACACACACACACACACACACACACACACACTGGCTGGGTATAAATAGGTTTAAATGCCCTGTAGGAAATAGTGCAATATGCAATCGGTTGGTTTTGATGGGATGGGATGTGGCTGGGTGAGTGTGTGTGAGGGGGTTGTCTGTCTGTGTCTGTCTGTCTGTCTCTGAATCAAGTCCCTGATGCAAAGGCTTCAATTAAACTGATGCCACCATAGTAAGATTTACTGACTGAGTCTTGGTGTACCATAACTATCCATGTTTCTTTGAAAGTAACCAGATGAATCACTTAAAACAAAATCATATATAGTGATGAATGGTCCCAGATGAGCTAACCTCCGTCGATGTGCTTTGGGCTAACTAACTCCTGTTGGTTTAATATGGTTGTAGGTGACAGCAGTGACATCGAGCTGACTCCTTCTAGTCAAGGTCTTCTGATAGACTGACTCAATTAATTGTCATCTCCTGACTGACTGAAGGGAACAATTACAATCAGATGCGTCTCTTACACCCGTTTCTCTTTCTGTCTGTCTCTCATACAATTTCACAACATAATGAAATCCTCTTTCGGAAGTAACAAGCAGCCAATGTCACAAAAGCAGAAATGGATTTTCAATACATCCCCATACATCTCCTAACACGCACTCTTTCTCTTAAATTGGACATCTTATGCGTCCACATGCTCGCCAGACGCCCTGTTACGGTTAGCCCCTTTTGAATATGTCAGCGGGATTTTCAGGTCATTTTCCAAAGAGGATGCTGGGAGGGAGTGAGCGTGTCGTCCCGTTGTGTGTGTGTGTGTGTGTGTGTGTGTCCAGGCTCTGAAGGTGACTGACGTGTTTGTCATCCATCATAGTAGCTTCCTTTAAGTTGAGACATAATAGAGCCTCTCAATCAACTTCCTCTCCCATTGTCAGCTTCCCCGAAGTCTAGAAGAGACAAGACAAAAAGAGACATACCCTGTGTGTGTTTGTGTGTGTGTGTGTGTGCATGTGTGCGTGCCACAGTGGAGTCAAGGTTACATCCCTAGTCTGCTGTTATTTACACTTTGGGTCTGGAGGATTCCTCCTGCCTCACAGGCCAACAGTGGCGGAAGACATGGGGAGGTTGTGTGTGTGTTAAGCCGTCACTGTCCACTGTGTCAAATTGGTGATGATAAGCGGTTTGAAGCCCTGTCCTATCCTGTCCTCCTTTCCTCCCTGCAGCCCTCCCTCCTCTCAGGGGTGTTAGACAGGACCTTGAGTGCAGAGTGAGGCAGGATGTGCTTGTCAGGAAGGTAAATCTGCATTGTGACGGGGTGGCAGACATTATGGCCAGCTTTATCGACAACGACTGCTCTGACACGGACAAACGTGGCCCGATAAATGTCCCTCGTTGGCGTGAAGGGCGAGTGTGAGGGTGCCGCGCTACGACAGCACGCCGGCAAATGTTTGTATGACCCCCTTCCTGTCTGTGTGTCCAGGATGTCTGGGGGTACGCGTCACAAAACGTCACGTCTAGGCTGACCATAGGAGGTTTGAGATCACCTCCTCTTCTCTGTGTCGTTGTATGAAGATAACCTCCTCTTCTTCTGTATAAAGAAAAACCTTTGACTGTGATTAGCCAGCCAGTTCCTGTTTACTAACTAAACAGTGTCATTGAACGCTGAATCAGTTAGGGGCCCAGGGCAGTAACACACAAGAGATGGCACTTTGACTTCCATCTCCTCAGCCCCCTGTTGTATTTCAAACTGATTCTCCACACTCACACACCATGACAGTCCTGAGAATGCCTCACACACATCTCTTCTTCTCTCCCCCACTCCCTTCTCCTATTGTCTGATCTGGAACAGACTGGCAATCCGTCCACCCACCTCCATCTCCTGTCAAACAACGCGTTTCTGACACCTCTCAAAACCCTGTGTGTGTGTTCCCATTTCAGAAATGAGGAGTTATATTCGCCCCCTCATTTCACTCTCACCGTTTCACACATTTGTTTGCTTGGACCCGTTTTATCTTGCTTGTTGTCGTTGAGTTTTTTGACATTGCGTTGTGAGATTTCGCACACCTCTTTCTATTGTTCCCCCCTCTATCCCTTCCCCTCACTCTGTCCATCTCGCCGCTTGTCGAGGTTAACACATAGCACCAGCAGCCGCAGGTGTAACGGAGGGATTCATGAAGTGTTAACTACTCGTTTTAGCGTTCTCACACTTTACTCTCATTAACACGTTGATATCCATGTGTCTGTCTGACAGAGGCAGGGAGGTGCGTGTTAAGCTGGTAGAGTTATGGGCATTATATAGCCAAGTTAGTAAATAGGCAATATGTAGCCATGATAGTCCTGAAATTTCAATAGAAAAGGAGAGCCGCTCTAGGAGCTCAGATGCAATAATTTTATAACCAACGTTTCGACACCCAAGCTGTCTTCATCAGAGTATAAAGATGGCTTGGCTGTCGAAACGTTGGTTATTAAATGATTGCATCTGAGCTCCTAGAGTGTGTGGCTCTCCTTTTCTTTTCCAAGTGTTCTACTCCGCTAGCCAGCACCTCGCCTAAACAGATGTGCGTTTCTTTCGCCTCCAGTGCTGATATTTAGACAGTTCTGTCTATACTGCATGGCTGGGCTGAGTGTCAACAGGGCAGCCTTTTACTGTTAATGAGGATTGAGCCAATAAGCAGGGTCACATTTTTATGAGTTTATTCTCCTATTCACACATGAATAAGCATCAGTTGTCAGAGCACCTTACCGATCACTGCACCTGTACACAGCCCATCTGAAATTAGCCCGCCCAACTACCTCATCCCTATATTGTTATTTATTTTGCTCATTTGTACCCCAGTATCTCTATTTGCACATCATCTCTTGCACATCTATCATTCCAGTGTTAATACTAATTGTAATTATTTTGCACTATAGCCTATTTTATTGCCTTACCTCCATAACTTGCTAAATTTGCACACACTGTATATTATATGTATTTCTGTTGTATTTTTGACTTTGTTTTGTTTTACCCCATATGTAACTCTGTGTTGTTGTTTTTATCGCACTGCTTTGCTTTATCTTGGCCAGGTCGCAGTTGTAAATGAGAACTTGTTCTCAACTGGTTTACCTGGTTAAATAAAGGTTAAATATTTTTATTTTTTTTAAATAAATGAATGTGACATGAATGGTTACACATCAATGTTACAAAATGCTACTTTTCAATCCTCATTAAAAGTAGCATTTTGATTTTGTAACCGTTTTTGATGGGGATATTGCAATGGTGGGTCGTTTTGTGCCTATGCAAAGTGTTACGAAACCACCTAGCCAACTTAGGTTTATTTGTTTTTGCATGTAGCCTAATTGTTGTTGCATCAGTCTTTGTCTGTAAAGTAGATGCCTTGTACCAGTATACATAGGCCTAGATACAAGCAAATGTATAGTGCTACTGTAGGGTTGATCCTCTTCAGTCGAGAGGAGGCCATTGCCACTGTCAAATGGATGAGTGGAGAGAGAGCAGAGTCAAGCCGAATAAGAACAGACCAAAAAAAGAATGAGAAGGACCATGCTAATGTAGGGAGTGGGAAAATAAAGAACAAGAAAACACTCTGCTTAAACCCAAGAACGTGTCAGTACGTTTCTCCTCCTGGCATGGTGTTTTGTCCTGCCTTTCTGTGCTATGGTAATTACATTTTCTGCTGGTGAAAAGGTAAAAGCTCTGTTAATAGAGAGCTGAATGGCAGGCCCAGAGCAGGCCTCTAGTGTTGCCATTCATTAAGCCTGAGCAGTCCTTCAGCCTGCCATCAGACCCACTCACTACTAGTCTGACTGGTTGGGGACGTAGGACGAATAATACAAATAATAATACATTGGGTTTATATGGGGCTTTTCTAGAACATTGAAATGGGCCCTTTTCAAGGGAGAATGGTTGTGTTTTAATGAACAGAGCTAGGCTTAAGTTGTCAACAAACCCTCAGTTGTTCTGCAGTCGAAACAAAGTAGAATAGCCTAACCACTGATTGTAGATGGTAAATAAATATTGAATGAGGTATGCTGGGCCTACGCTATCAAAGCTATCAACCAACAAATGAAAAGAGTAACTAAGTATTTGTACGTGTGGGTCATGTGGGTTTGCTTACCTTACAAAGACCATGTCGGTCAAAACGTTATCAACCAACCTTCAGCTTTTTTAGATCATACCTTTCATACTTTCGCCTGTCCTCTCTATCTGTGGTCCAGGTGAGCGGTTACACGATTTTGTCCCAAAGAAGTGCCTCTGTCTCGCTCTCTCTGTCTGTTTCTGTATACTCACCCCTGTCCTCTTTCCTGTGTCACCCTCCTCCAGGTGAGCGGTCCGGCGTTTGTCCCAGAGAAGAGCCATGACCTGCTGCATCGTATGACAGGTAAAGGTCTGTCAGCCCAGTACCAGTTCCCCAGACAGCCTTGTCTCTACCAGCCAACCATGGTCTCAGTCCAGATCAGCCTGACCAACACCTCAGACCACCCTCTGGAACAGATCCACATCGGAGACAGGAGCCCCACAGGACTCAACATATACTGCTTCAATACTATAGGTGAGTTAGATAATACACTGCTTCAATACTATAGGTGAGTTAGATAATACACTGCTTCAATACTATAGGTGAGTTAGATAATACACTGCTTCAATACTATAGGTGAGTTAGATAATACACTGCTTCAATACTATAGGTGAGTTAGATAATACACTGCTTCAATACTATAGGTGAGTTAGATAACATAATACACTGCTTCAATACTATAGAGTGCATTCGAAAAGAATTCAGACCCCTTGACTTTTTACACATTTTGTTACGTTACAGCCTTATTCTAAAATGGATTAAATTATATTTTTTCCCTCATCAATCTACACACAATATCCCATAATGACAAAGCAAAAATTTAGCTAATTTATTAAATAAGAAAAACTGAAATATCGCATTTACATAAGTATTCAGACCCTTTACTTAGTACTTTGTTGACGCACCTTTGGCAGGAATTACAGCCTTGAGTCTTCTTTGGTATGACGCTACAAGTTTGGTACACCTGTATTTGGGGAGTTTCTCCCATTCTTCTCTGCAGATCCTCTCAATCTCTGTCAGGTTGGATGGGGAGCGTCGCTGCACAGCTATTTTCAGGTCTCTCCAGAGATGTTCGATCGGGTTCAAGTCCGGGCTCTGGCTGGGCCACTCAAGGACATTCAGAGACTTGTCCCGAAGCTACTCCTGTGTTGTCTTGGCTGTGTGCTTAGGGTCGTTGTCCTGTTGGAAGGTGAATCTTCACCCCAGTTTGAGGTCTTGAGCTCTCTGGAGCAGGTTTTCATCGATCTCTCTGTACTTTGCTCCATTCATCTTTCCCTCAATCCTGACGAGTCTCCCAGTCCCTGCCGCTGAAAAACATCCCCACAGCATGACGCTTCCACCACCATGCTTCACCGTAGGGATGGTGCCAGGTTTCCTCCAGACGTGACGCTTGGCATTCAGGCCAAAGAGTTCAATCTGGGTTTCATCAGACCAGAGAATCTTGTTTCTCATGGTCTTTGAGAGTCTTTAGGTGCCTTTTGGCAAACCAAGCGGGCTTTCATGTGTCTTTTTACTGAGGAGTGGCTTCCGTCTGGTCACTCTACCATAAAGGCCTGATTGGTGGAGTGCTGCAGAGATGGTTGTCCTTCTGGAAGGTTCTCCCATCTCTAGAGCTCTGTCAGAGTGACCATCGGGTTCTTGGTCACCTCCCTGACCAAGGCCCTTCTCCCCTGATTGCTCTGTTTGGCCGGGCGGCCAGCTCTAGGAAGAGTCTTGGTGGTTCCAAACTTCTTCCATTTAAGAATGATGGAGGCCACTGTGTTCTTGGGGACCTTCAATGCTGCAGAAATGTTTGGGTAATTCACTGCTTCAATACTATAGGTGGGTTAGATACACTGCATGACCAAAGGTATGTGGACACCTGCTCGTCGAACATCTCATTCCAAAATCATGGGCATTAATATGGAGTTGGTCCCCCCTTTTGCTGCTATAACAGCCTCCACTCCTCTGGGAAGGTTTTCCACTAGATGTTGGAACATTGCTGCGGGGACTTGTTTCCATTCAGCCACAAGAGCATTAGTGAGGTCGGGCACTGATGTTGGGCCATTAGGCCTGGCTCA
Organism: Coregonus lavaretus; assembly: GCF_964263955.1. Classification (NCBI taxonomy): domain Eukaryota; kingdom Metazoa; phylum Chordata; class Actinopteri; order Salmoniformes; family Salmonidae; genus Coregonus; species Coregonus lavaretus. Next base: position 14,478,242 of record NC_140011.1, read on the forward strand.
CAGTCGGCATTCCAATTCATCCCAAAGGTGTTAGATGGTGTTGAGGTCAGAGCTCTGTGCATGTCAGTCAAGTTCTTCCACACCGATCTCGACAAACCATTTCTGTATTGACCTCTCTTTGTGCATGGGGACATTGTCATGCCGAAACAGGAAAGGGCCTTCCCTAAACTATTGCCACAAAGTTGGAAGCACAGAATTGTCTAGAATGTCATTGTATGCTGTAGCATTAAGATTTCCCTTCACTGGAACTATGGGGCCTAACCCAAACCGTGAAAAACAGCCCCAGACCATTATTCCTCCTCCACCAAACTTTACAGTTGGCACTATGCACTTGGGAAGGTAGGGTTCTCCTGGTATCCGCCAAACCCAGATTTGTCTGTCGGACTGCCAGATGGTGAAGCGTAATTCATCACTCCAGAGAACGCATTTCCACTGCTCCAGAGTCCAATGGCGGCGAGCTTTACATCACACCAGCCGACGCTAGGCATTGTGCGTGGTGATCTTAGGCTGCTCGGCCATGGAAACCCATTTCATGAAGCCCCCGACTAAACAGTTATTGTGCTGACGTTGCTTCCAGAGGCAGTTTGGAACTCGGTAGTGAGTGTTGCAACCGAGGACAGACGATTTTAATGCGCTACGCGCTTCAGCACTCAGCGGTCCCGTTCTGTGAGCTTGTGTGGCCTACCACTTCGCAGCTGAGCCGTTGTTGCTCCTAGACATTTCCACTTCACAATAACAACACTTACAGTTGACTGGGGCAGCTCTAGCAGGGCAGAAATTTGACGAACTGACTTGTTGAAGTGGTTGCATCCTATGACGGTGCCACGTTGAAAGTCACTGAGCTCTTCAGTAAGTCCATTTTACTGCCAATGTTTGTCTATGGAGATTGCATGGCTGTGTGCTCGATTTTATACACCTGTCAGCAACAGGTGTGGCTGAAATAGCCGAATCCACTAATTTGAAGGGGTGTCCACATACTTTTGTGTATATAGTGTGTCTTCATTCATAACACATACACATACATATCCCTCTGAGCCCAGACATGAAAGAAAAGCAAAAGAAGAGAAAAAAAAACAAGATGAAAAGGTGTGCGCTCAAGCGCGTTAAAAGCATCAATTGGCTGTGGATTGATTGGGCATTGAAGGAACTCGGGCAGCCAAACACTGGGTAATTTGGATCGATTGAGCTTAGAGTGTGGGTGTGTGTGAGAGTAGAGTTGGTTTTCATATTGAGCAGGAGAAAGTGAATGCGGACGGAATACCTTACTTTACCCCACAGTGTATTTAACCTCGTAAAGAAATGTTAGACTAGCACGTGGCTATTCCTACAGCAGCATAGCCCACAATGTCTTTCAACATATCGGTCTCTTCTATATGTCAGCATCTACTGTAGTAAAGTCCACTTTTCTCTTAAAACTGAAATGGAGAGGGGGAGGAGGAGGAGAGAAAGAAAGAGTGCGATGAAGTGAGAGAAATGTGAAAAGGGAAGAGAGAGACAGAGAAAGAGGGGTGATTGAGGCATAGAAAGCAGTGGAGAGAAAGAGAGTGTATGATGGCTCTGTTTCCAGTGTCTGTCCTCTGGTGTCCAGGGTCCTTTCTTCTCTCCTCTGTGTGAGACAGAGTTCCGCTCCACAGAGAGACAGAGAAAGACAGGGTTGCTCAGGAGACCGTGGAGGATCCTTCTGTCTGTCGGCCTATCGCTCCCTCTTTCGTCCTCATCCTTCTTACTTTCACTCTCACCTCGATCTCACAGATCTCTCTCTGCTTCATGTCTTTCTCTCTTCTCTCTCATCCCCCAATGTCTTTTCCTCCTTTATACATATACATCTCCCCCCTCTTTTACTATTTCTCTCTCTCTCCTTCTTCTCTTTAGACCCTGACATTCTCTTTGACAACCCTGTTGTTTTGGAAAATGTTTCTGTCTTTCGTCTCGTTGTGGAGGATGAGATTGAAAGATGGATTTCTCACACGCGTTGGCCTTGCTTTGTGAAGTAGAAAACACAAGTGGTGTCTGTATGCCTGTCTGTTCCACTCTAATGACCTCCCCATGCCCCTCTTCTTCCTCTGCCCGTGTCACTCACTCCTCTCTTTTCATTCTTCTCTCTGTTCTCAGAGTGTCTGCAGCCAGAGGCCTCGGTGACTGTGTCTTTGGGCATCGACTTCAACGACTCAACACAAGCAGCCAACTTCCAGCTGTGGTAAGATACTCTGACGTCTAGTCTAGCTCTCCTCTCCTCTCCTCTCCTCTGCTCGCTGATCAGAAAACCTGTTTGGGAGAGAGCTAATTAATCTTTCCCAAAATGCAATCACCCAGTGTGTTTTGCATGACAATCAGAATAGAGATGGAGAAAACGTCAAACACACACATTACACACGCAGCTGTACACACACACACACACCACTCATTTCAAAGAGGGGCTTGTTGATCTGTTGTCCTGTTTAACCATCAGTACGAAGGAGGACCAGTTCAGTGTGTCCATCCAGCCTGCCGTAGGAGAACTCTTCCTACCCATCACGATGACCGAACAGGACTTCCGCAAGGAGCAAGGTAAGTTATTATACACCGTTAACTACAAAGAAAATCATAATCATTATCTTGCACAATCAGACAAAACATTAGCTACATTATCATCACCATGACCGATCACTGGTGTTTAGCATTAGTCACTGTGAAAGACGTGCTGTAGTCAAAGCAGTAACAAATGCAGTTTGTAGGTAATGACTTCATAAGTGGGGCCAATAATTACTGGCCTGCTTTCTATGGAGGCTTTCTATGAATTTAATAATAAAGAAACATTCAACTTTGATTCGCCTCCCTGAGTGATTGAATATATTTTACACACACACACACACAGAGAGAGCGAGAGACACACACACACACACACACACACCTCCCACTCCTGTGTATATAAGAGGCATTGAGAGAATTCAGTATGTAGGCTACCACTCTTCTCTAAGTGCCTGCTAAATGCCTTCCTCGTCTTGTTAATTCATTAATGAACCTTCATTCACTATAGTCCTATTCTGAGCTCTCCTCCTCATAGCAATCCGAGAGAAGAGGATAGGAGACCGAACGGCTAGATTTAACCCGCCCCTCTCTTTTAAAGATGATTTAAACCAAACCACTTTACTTCTCTTCAGGTGGTTTTTAGAAACATGTTTGTTGTTACTTTGACCTGAATGGAGTATTTTCCCCTTGGCTAACTTGTGCCCCCTCCACCCCACCCCACTCACTCTAAACTCCCTCCCTCCCCCAGTCCTCATTAAATGCTCTTTCTGGAGTGTTGGGAGCTATTGTGTTGTCCAAAAACGCACTTTCTTTCTTCGTCTTATTCACAGTCAAGCTCTCAAGCACTATGTTCATTTCCTGTCGTTTGTCAGAATCAGAAGACTGGCTGTGTGTCACTGTTTGTGGAGTACAGTGAACAGTTAGTTTGTGAGGATTCTTCTCCAGCGCACCTGCAACGCAACCTCTAGATGTGATGTGAGTGCATAATTTCACTTGTTTCTGTTTCTCACCCAATCAGGTAAACTGCTGGGCATGAACGAGAGCTCGGCAACCATCACCATGGCAGCAGAGAACACGACCAGCCAACCAATCAGCAGACAGGTGGCAACCGTGGCCAACCTGGGAGTGGTTCCATCCGGTCAAGACAACCTCCACAGGTGAGATGTGTGTCTGTGCGTGTGTCTGCATGTGAAGGCTTGCTGTGTAATTGGTGTACACAGGGTGTGCTAATGAGCTTCCTCCTCCGTCACGCACACCCACACACCTGACGGATAATTACCCCTCTCTCGCTCGCTCTCTCTCGCTCTCTGTTTCCTTATCTCTTTCACTTCCTCTCTGTCCCTCTTTCACTTTCTCTACCTCCCTGTCTGTCTCTATCTCACTGTCTGAATGTCCATCTGTCTCTCCCTCCTTCCCTTTGTCTCCCCCCTCTTTCTGTTTGAGAGAGAGGATGAGTAACAGGGCGGGAAATAGGGAGAGGAAGGAAAAGAAAGAGAAGCGGATGGAAAAACAGAGGAGGGTGGAAAAGGTGAGAGGGAGAAAGAGAGGAGAGCGTGAGGGAGATAAGAGGAGACACCAGCACAAGGTTACAGGGAGCTGGGAGGAGAGGAGAATCAGTGGAAATCAATGTTAGCCGGTGGGAGAGGCCTGCCTCCAATAACCCCATACTTCATTTAGAATAACCAATAGAACAAATGACTCTGGACTATCAATCTCTCTCTCCTGGCTGGCTGACGGCTGGTGAGGAAGCTGCGCTCTCCTTACCGTCCCTTAATGATGACATGCTCTCCTATGGTCTCACAATGATGACATGAAAAGGGGCCTTTATCCACAAAGCGTCTCAGAAAAGTTCCTAGGAATCCTGTTAACCTGTTTGAAGACAAAATAATGTTAAGACACTGCTCAGACAAACTCTGAGCCAGGAGTAAAATCAAGTCATAAAAGTTTATCTCAGCTGGGAATCACAACAGTTTGAGGTATCGCAAAGGAAAGCTAGTGAAGTCGGAAGTTTAAATTAAAAAAATTAATTGGTCATTTAGCAGACGCTCTTATCCAGAGCGACTTACAGGAGCAATTAGGGTTAAGTGCCTTGCTCAAGGGCACATCGACAGATTTTTCACCTAGTCGGCTCGGGGATTAGAACCAGCGACCTTTCGGTTACTGGTACAACGATCTTAACCACTAAGCTACCTGTAAGCTACCACTAAGCTACCTGCCGCCCATACACTTAGGTTGGAGTCATTAAAACTTGTTTTTCAACCACTCCACAAATTTCTTGTTAATAATAATAATAATAATATGCCATTTAGCAGACGCTTTTATCCAAAGCGACTTACAGTCATGCGTGCATACATTTTGTGTTAACAAACTATAGTTTTGGCAAGTCGGTTAGGACATCTACTTTGTGCATGACACAAGTCATTTCTCCAAAAATTGTTTTCAGACAGATTATTTCACTTATAATTCACTGTATCACAATTCCAGTGGGTCAGAAGTTTACATACACTATGTTGACTGTGCCTTTAAACAGCTTGGAAATTCCAGAAAACGATGTCATGGCTTTAGAAGCTTCTGATAGGCTAATTGACATCATTTGAGTCAATTGGAGGTGTACCTGTGGATGTATTTCAAGGCCTACCTTCAAACTCAGTGCCTCTTTGCTTGACATCATGGGAAAATCAAAAGAAATCAGCCAAGACCTCAGAAAAAAAAATTGTAGACCTCCACAAGTCTGGTTCATCCTTGGGAGCAATTTCCAAACGCCTGAAGGTACCACGTTCATCTGTACAAACAATAGTACGCAAGTATAAACACCATGGGACCACGCAGCCGTCATACCGCTCAGGAAGGAGATGCGTTCTGTCTCCAAGAAATGAACGTACTTTGGTGCGAAAAGTGCAAATTAATCCCAGAACAACAGCAAATGACCATGTGATGATTCTGGAGGAAACGGGTACAAAAGTATCTATATCCACAGTAAAACGAGTCCTATATCGACATAACCTGAAAGGCCTCTCAGCAAGGAAGAAGCCACTGCTCCAAAACCGCCATAAAAAAAGCCAGACTACGGTTTGCAACTGCACATGGGTACAAAGATCGTACCTTTTGGAGAAATGTCCTCTGGTCTGATGAAACAAAAATAGAACTGTTTGGCCATAATGACCATCGTTATGTTTGGAGGAAAAAGGGGGTTGCTTGCAAGCCGAAGAACACCATCCCAATCGTGAAGCATGGGGGTGACAGCATCATGCTGTGGGGGTGCTTTGCTGCAGGAGGGACTGGTGAACTTCACAAAATAGATGACATCATGAGGAAAGAAAATTATGTGGATATATTGAAGCAACATCTCAAGACATCCGTCAGGAAGTCAAAGCTTGGTCGCAAATGGGTCTTCCAAATGGACAATGACCCCAAGCATACTTCCAAAGTTGTGGCAAAATGGCTTAAGGACAACAAAGTAAAGGTATCGGAGTGGCCATCACAAAGCCCTGACATCAAACCTGTAGAAAATGTGTGGGCAGAACTGAAAAGGCGTGTGCGAGCAAGGAGGCCTACAAACCTGACTCAGTTACACCAGCTCTGTCAGGTGGAATGGGCCAAAATTCACCCAACTTATTGTGGGAAGCTTGTGGAAGGCTACCCGAAACGTTTGACCCAAGTTAAACAATGTAAAGGCAATGCTACCAAATACTAATTGAGTGTATGTAAACTTGTGATGAAAGAAATAAAAGCTGAAATAAATCATTCTCTCTGCTATTATTCTGACATTTCACATTCTTAAAATAAAGTGGTGATCCTAACTGACCTAAAACAGGGAATGTTTACTAGGATTAAATGTCAGGAATTGTGGAAAAACTGAGTTTAAATGTATTTGGCTAAGGTTTATGTAAACTTCTGACTTCAACTGTATATACTTACATTCTATTTCTATCAGAGAGGAAGAAGCAATGGTGATGATGCTAATTGACATTGTTGCAGATGAATGGGAATAACCAATCGCGATGAGGCATCGCCAGCTTGAATGTGACTGTACATCAAATGTTGCAATTATAAAACGTTTGATATAATTTTCGCCTGACACGACCACTTTGCCTACTCTTAATTCCTGCCTAATACACTACCGGTCAAAGGTTTTAGAACACCTACTTTTCTACATTGTAGAATAATAGTGAAGACATCAAAACTATGAAATAATGCATATGGAGTCATGTAGTAACCACAAAAGTGTTAAACAAATCAAAACTTATTTTATATTTGAGATTCTTCAAATAGCCACCATTTGCCTTGATGACAGCTTTGCACACTCATCCCAAACCATCTCAACTTGGTTGAGGTCGGGGGATTGTGGAGGCCAGGTAATCTGATGCAGCACTCCATCACTGTCCTTCTTGGTAAAATATCCCTTACACAGCCTGGAGGTGTTGAAAAACAAATGATAGTCCCACTAAGCCCAAACCAGATGGAATGGCATATCGCTGTGGTAGCCATGCTGGTTAAGTGTGCCTTGAATTCTAAATAAATCACTGACAGTGTCACCAGCAAAGCACCCCCACACCATAACACCACCTCCTCCGTGCTTTAAGGTGGGAAATACACATGCGGAGATCATCCGTTCACCCACACCACGTCTCACAAAGACACGGCGGTTGAAACCAAAAATCTCAAATGTGGAATCCAGACCAAAGGACACATTTCCACCGGTCTAATGTCCATTGCTTGTATTTCTTGGCCCAAGCAAGTCTCTTCTTATTATTGGTGTCCTTTATTAGTTGTTTCTTTGCGGCAAATCGACCTTGAAGGCCTGATTCACACAGTCTCTGCTGAACAGTTGATGTTGATGTCTATTACTTGAAAATCTTACAAAAAATGTATGCACGCATGACTGTAAGTCGCTTTGGATAAAAGCGTCTGCTAAATGGCATATTATTATTATTATTATTATTATTATTATTATTAACTCTGTGAAGCATTTATTTGGGCTGCAATTTCTGAGGCTTGTAACTCTAATGATCTTATCCACTGCAGCAGAGGTAACTCTGGGTCTTCCTTTCCTGTGGCGGTCCTCATGAGAGCCCAGTTTCATCATAACGCTTAATGGTTTTTGTTTCTGCACTTGAAGAAACTTTCAAAGTTCTTGAAATGTTCTGTATTGACTGACCTTCATGTCTTAAAGTAAAGATGGACTGTCGTTTCTCTCTGCTTATTTGAGCTGTTCTTGCCATAATATGGACTTGGTCTTTTACCAAATAGGGCTATCTTCTGTATACCCCCCTACCTTGTCACAACACAACTGATTGGCTTAAACATTGTGAAATAAATTCCACAAATTAACTTTTAAGAAGACACACCTGTTAATTGAAATGGATTCCAGGTGACTACCTCATGAAGCTGGTTGAGAGAATGCCAAGAGTGTGCAAAGCTGTCATCAAGGCAAAGGGTGGAATAATCTCAAATATAAAATATATTTTGATTTGTTTAACACTTTTTTTGGTTACTACATGATTCCATATGTGTTATTTCATAGTTTTGATGTCTTCACTATTATTCTACAATGTAGAAAATAGTAAAAAATAAAGACAAACCCTTGAATGAGAAGGTGTTCTAGAACTATTGACCGGTAGTGTATGTTGGCATGCATAACCTTTTTTTAACCAATTTTGATATTTTGAATAATGTGATAGACATATTGTACTGAATCATACAGTATAATGGTTGTTAAAAGCACGATTTAAAAAGTTTTCTACCTTGTGTGACCATTTTCCCAAAATGCTTTTCTGCTTTCTTGAACAGACTGGTACGTTTGCTCCGTTTGGTGGGTGTGGTTTGAAGCAATGAGTGACGTATTTAAAGGGCAGCGGTGCACAACCCAACCGCTCCTCCAGAATTTTGAACATGTCCGTAGTCTCACCACACTCCAGCCCGGTAGGTTGCTTTTTCACCAGTTAGGACAGGTCATGAGGTCTCCTAAATACCTGTCGGCTAGGTGAGACTCGTATGGCTAAAGAGGCTTGCGTAGATTTTATTTTTTCCCATTAGAGTAGGAGTAAAATGATTTTTCTTAGCACTTACGACCAATTTTCTACTCTGAGATGATTTATGGACACGACCCCTGGCCTAGCGGTAGGCTTGGGCGGTATACTGTATATACAGTGCATTCGGAAAGTATTCAGACCCCTTGACTTTTTCCACATTTTGTTACATTACAGCCTTATTCTAAAATGTAATAAATATTTTTTTCCCTCATCAATCTACACACAGTATACCATAATGACGAAGCTAAAATAGGTTTATATAAATTTTTACAGATTTATTACAAATAAAAAACAGAAATACCTTATTTACATAAGTATCCAGACCCTTTGCTATGAGACTCAAAATTGATTATCCTTGAGATGTTTCTGCAACTTGGAGTCCCTGCAACTTGATTGGAGTCCACCTGTGGTAAATTCAATTGAATGGACATGATTTGGAAAGGCACACACCTGTCTATACAGTGAGGGGAAAAAATTATTTGATCCCCTGCTGATTTTGTAAGTTTGCCCACTGACAAAGACATGATCAGTCTATAATTTTAATGGTAGGTTTATTTGAACAGTGAGAGACAGAATAACAACAAAATAATCCAGAAAAACGCATGTGAAAAATGTTATAAATTGATTTGCATTTTAATGAGGGAAATAAGTATTTGACCCCTCTGCAAAACATGACTTAGTACTTGGTGGCAAAACCCTTGTTGGCAATCACAGAGGTCAGACGTTTCTTGTAGTTGGCCACCAGGTTTGCACACATCTCAGGAGGGATTTTGTCCCACTTCTCCCGTCCATCGTCCCTTTGATGCAGTGAAGTTGTCCTGTCCCCTTAGCAGAAAAACACCCCCATAGCATAATGTTTCCACCTCCATGTTTGACGGTGGGAATAGTGTTCTTGGTCATAGGCAGCATTCCTCCTCCTCCAAACACGGTGAGTTGAGTTGATGCCAAAGAGCTCGATTTTGGTCTCATCTGACCACAACACTTTCACCCAGTTCTCCTCTGAATCATTCCGATGTTCATTGGCAAACTTCAGACGGGCCTGTATATGTACTTTCTTGAGCAGGGGGACCTTGCGGGCGCTGCATGATTTCAGTCCTTCACGGCGTAGTGTGTTACCAATTGTTTTCTTGGTGACTATGGTTCCAGCTGCCTTGAGATCATTGACAAGATCCTCCCGTGTAGTTCTGGGCTGATTCCTCACCGTTCTCATGATCATTGCAACTCCACGAGGTGAGATCTTGCATGGAGCCCCAGGCTGAGGGAGATTGACAGTTATTTTGTGTTTCTTCCATTTGCGAATAATCGCACCAACTGTTGTCACCTTCTCACCAAGCTGCTTGGCGATGGTCTTGTAGCCCATTCCAGCCTTGTGTAGGTCTACAATCTTGTCCCTGACATCCTTGGAGAGCTCTTGGGTCTTGGCCATGGTGGAGCGTTTGGAATCTGATTGATTGATTGCTTCTGTGTACAGGTGTCTTTTATACAGGTAACAAGCTTGTTACCTGTATAAAAGACACCTGGGAGCCTGAAATCTTTCTGATTGAGAGGGGGTCAAATACTTATTTCCCTCATTAAAATGCAAATCAATTTATAACATTTTTGACATGCATTTTTTTGGATTTTTTTGTTGTTATTCTGTCTCTCACTGTTCAAATAAACCTACCATAAAAATTATAGACTGATCATTTCTTAGTCAGTGGGCAAACGTACAAAATCAGCAGGGGATCAAATACTTTTTTCCCTCACTGTATAACGTCCCACAGTTGACAGTGCATGTCAGAGAAAAAACCAAGCCATGAGGTCAAAGAAATTGTCCGTAGAGCTCCAAGACAGGATTGTGTCGAGGCACAGATCTGGGGAAGGGTACCAAAACATTTCTGCAGCATTGAAGGTCCCCAAGAAAATAGTGGCCTTTATCATTCTTAAATGGAAGAAGTTTGGAACCACCAAGACTCTTCCTAGAGCTAGTCACCGGCCAAACTGAGCAATCGGGGGAGAAGGGCCTTGGTCAGGGAGGTGACCAAGAACCCTATGGTCACGCTGACAGAGCTCCAGAGATCCTCTGTGGAGATGGGAGAACCTTCCAGAAGGACAACCATCTCTGCAGCACTCCACCAATCAGGCCTTTATGGTAGAGTGGCCAGACGGAAGCCAGTCCTCAGTAAAAGGCATATGACAGCCCGCTTGGAGTTTGCCAAAAAGCACCTAAAGGTCTCTCAGACCATGAGAAACAAGATTCTCTGGTCTGATGAAACCAAGATTGAACTCTTTGGCATGAATGCCAAGCGTCACGTCTGGAGGAAACCTGTCACCATCCCTACCGTGAAGCATGGTGGTGGCAGCATCATGCTGTGGGGATGTTTTTCAGCGGCAGGGACTGGGAGACTATTCAGGATCGAGGGAAAGGTGACCGGAGCAAAGTACAGAGAGATCCTTGATAAACCTGCTCCAAGGTTCACCTTCTAACAAGACAACAACCTTAAGCACACAGCCAAGACCATGCAGGAGTGGCTTCGGGACAAGTCTCTGAATGTCCTTGAGTGGCCCAGCCAGAGCCTGTATTTGAACCCGATCGAACATCTCTGGAGAGACCTGAAAGTAGCGACACTCCCCATCCAACCTGACAGAGCTTGAGAGGATCTGCAGAGAAGAATCGGAGATACACCCAAAATACAGGTGTGCCAAGCTGTGTAGCGTCATACCCAAAGAAGACTCGGGGCTGTAATCGCTGCCAAAGGTGCTTCAACAAAGTACTGAGTAAAGGGTCTGAATACTTATGTAAATGTGATATTTCCGTTTTTATAAATGTGCAAAGAATTCCAAATAAAATGGTTTTGCTTTGTCATTATGGGGTATTGTGTGTAAACTGATGAGGGGGAAAAAAAACAATTTAATCTGTTTTAGAATAAAGCTGTAACGTAACAAAGTGGAAAAAGTCAAGGGGTCTGAATACTTTCTGAATGCACTGTACCATATACCGGGGGGGGGGGGGGGGGGACACGGGATTGCTTTTCAATACCATCAAAACAGTCAAAACTATTTCTTTAAAGTTTTTCAATACATTTTAATATTTTTAGCTACTTTTTAAGTTATTACCTGCAGTCAACTTGTGTAATACCTCACAAGATAAACCAGATTGCGTTCTTCATTTCAGCTGTCACATTATTTTAAATTATGTAGCTTACTGTAGTTCCCTAGAACAGTTGAGCCAGCCACGTGTTTGTAAATAGCACAACTGGAGAAAGCGAGCTGGTGAGTCTTTAGCGTTCTATATCTATCGGTGAATCTCTGTTGTGCGGCGCACATTTACATTTTACATTTACATTTTAGTCATTTAGCAGACGCTCTTATCCAGAGCAACTTACAGGAGCAATTAGGGTTAAGTGCCTTGCTCAAGGGCACATCGACAGGTTTTTCACCTAGGGAGATCGGGGATTAGAACCAGCGACCTTTCGGTTACTGGCACAACGCTCTTAACCACTCAGCTACCTGCCGCCCACTTCACACATATTTGCCATCAGATATCTTATAATGGCTTTCTGCCAGAAGTCAAAGAGCTCTGGATGAGTTATCTGTACAGGTGGCATTTTCTCCCTGTGCTTCCTACTAGTGTTTTTTTCTGCTCTGTTCTTCTCTGTGTACAGTCGTGGTCAAAAGTTTTGAGAATGTGAAAATTAGTATTTGTGTCAAAGTCTGCTGCCTCAGTTTTGATTATGGCAATTTGCATATACTCCAGAATATCATGAAGAGTGATCAGATGAATTGCAATTAATTGCAAAGTCCCTCTTTGCCATGAAAATTAACTTATTCCCCCCAAAACATTTCCACTGCATTTCAGCCCTGCCACAAAAGGATTAGGTGCCATCATGTCAGTGATTATCTCGTTAACACAGGTAAGAAGTGTTGACGAGGACAAGGCTGGAGATTTAAAAGGAGGGTGGTGCTTGAAATCATTGTTCTTCCTCTGTTAACCATGGTTACCTGCAAGGAAACACATGCCGTCATCATTGCTTTGCACAAAAAGGGCTTCACAGGCAAGGATATTGCTGCTAGTAAGATTGCACCTAAATCAACCATTTATCGGATCATCAAGAACTTCAAGGAGAGAGGTTCAATTGTTGTGAAGAAGGCGTCAGGGCGCCCAAGGAAGTCCAGCAAACACAGGACCGTCTCCTAAAGTTGATTCAGCTGCGGGATCGGGGCACCACCAGTGCAGAACTTGCTCAGGAATGGCAGCAGGCAGGTGTGAGTGCATCTGCAAGCACAGTGAGGAGAAGACTTTTGGAGGATGGCCTGGTGTCAAGAAGGGCAGCGAGGAAGCCACTTCTCTCCAGGAAAAACATCAGGGACAGACTGATATTCTGCAAAAGGTACAGGGATTGGTCTGCTGAGGACTGGGGTAAAGTCATTTTCTCTGATGAATCCCCTTTCCGATTGTTTGGGGCATCCGGAAAACACCTTGTCCGGCGAAGACAAGGTGAGCGCTACCATCAGTCCTGTGTCATGCCAACTGTAAAGCATCATGAGACCATTCATGTGTGGGGTTGCTTCTCAGCCAAGGGAGTGGGCTCACTCACAATTTTGCCTAAGAACACAGCCATGAATAAAGAATGTTACCAAAACATCCTCCGAGAGCAACTTCTCCCAACCATCCAAGAACAGTTTGGTGACGAACAATGTCTTTCCCAGCATGATGGAGCACCTTGCCATAAGGCAAACGTGATAACTAAGTGGCTCAGTGAACGAAACATCAACATTTTGGGTCCATGGACAGGAAACTCCCCAGACCTAAATCCCATTGAGAACTTGTGTTCGATCGTCAAGAGGCGGGTGGACAAACAAAAACCCACAAATGCTGACAAACTCCAAGCATTGATTATGCAAGAATGGGCTGCCTTCAGTCAGGATGTGGCCCAGAAGTTAATTGACAGCATGCCAGGGCGGATTGCAGAGGTCTTGAAAAAGAAGGGTCAACACTGCAAATATTGACTCTTTGCATAAACCTAAAGCCTTTGACACTTATGGAATGCTTGTAATTATACTTCAGTATACCATAGTAACATCTGACAAAAATATCTCATAACACTGAAGCAGTGAACTTTGTGAAGACCAATACTTGTCATTCTCAAAACTTTTGACCACGACTGTACACATGCTGCTCTTCCTTCAGAAAAGCATGCATCACAACTTTGTTCATTTGCAGAATTTCTCTCGTTCACTTTCGCTTGTAAATGTCCACACTCACCGAAAATGTTATTTGGTAGCTACTAGCTATTCTTGTATAACTTTATGAGCTGGATTTGTTTGTTTTTGCAATTAGTTTAGCTAACAGCGTCTATGTGATTTTGCTATTAGTTTGTGCTAATTTGGTTAGCATTCTGGTAATGGAGGCCGAGTGGGTTTTTCTTGAGTTTTTAGCGCCCCTCATACAGATCCCTATGCTATGACTGTAATACCGTACATCCCAGTATGAGAGAAGGACGGTATGACAATATGAAAATCTGGATACCATCCAAGCCTAACTAGCGCCTCCTGTGTCTGCAGATCTGAAGGGGTCAGGTATATACTAGAAGGTTGGGTGGAGCCATCTACGGTTTCCTTCAGATCTGAAAATACCAAAGTGGTAGTGGTATCTCATAGGTGGGGTTATGTCGATGCTGCACAACTACTAGTACACACACACACACACACACACACACACACACAGACTAATGCTGACACAAACGCACACAGTAGGAATTGTATGAGGGGATACACACACTGAGAGCTCATTGTGGAGGTCACTGCATTAATATTACTGTGATGAAGGTGACCTCCACTAGGACCCCCTCTCCTCACCTCTCCCCAGGGACAGGCCTCTTCGGCCTTGGCACCAGCACATCTGTCCCTGGGGTTCAAGGTTCAGACTTAATGTAGAAATAATTATCTGAAAATGGTGTTATGTGATACCATTTATATTGTGTGGTGACGTAAATGTAAATTAGCTACAAAACTGTTACATTTGATGTTATGGCTATTTGAATAATTTTTGTTTTGTGCTTTACTGCATATCTCAGGTTATCTTTGGTTTGTGCGTGCGCGTGTACGTGCGTGTGTGTACGTGCGTGTGTGTGTGTGCGTGTACGTGTGTGTGTGTTTGTGCGTGCTCCACCACCTCACCTCTCAGCCATGCAGTCCCGTAAATCACCAGCAGGGTGCAGCCCTGTTGTAACAGAGGACACCCTAACCACCACCTCAACACAGCCCAATTGATTGCTGGAAAGGAGGCTGGCAATAAATCAAGCAGAAAAGCAAATGTAGAAAAAGCTGTTCTTGTTTATGTCTAAACAGGAGGAATAGAATAAATGTGCTCTATTTTTCACTCCGTTTGAAAGCCAATTTGATTGTATTTGTAGGTATTGGTTGGTTAGAGACCTTCATTTTTAAAAGTGCACCTTTGGAATTCTAAGCTATGTTTTCACTTTGCTTCAATATAATCTATTTATATATCCAGTTTTATTTCCATTTGGGGATTACTGATATATTAAGTTAAATACAAATAAACGTTTTGTCCTATTAGTCTTAAATGAGTGAGGATGTTCAATATGTTATTCCATAATTTAAATAATCATAATAATCGTCATAATCGTTATTTGATTAGCACTTATAATACCAACAATTTGCAGTCTAAAAAACTTTTGTGGTGTAATAATATTTATTTGTTTTATTTTATTATCCTGCGGCATGCAATTTGTATTGGGTTTGTGAGCTTTATTGCTGAATGTGCAACCTTATTATTATTATTATTATTATTATTATAATAATAAATATAGCTACGAGCAGCAATGAACGGGGTTCACAGGATGACCGAAAGGAAACAAGATCAGTTGGATAACACAAGCACTATCTTCCTTTATGTGCAATCAGTGAAAGCATTACCATGTTTCTCTCAATACCACAAGGATGACACAAGTGAAGTTTAATCTAGTGCTGTAGGTTGGATGCAGCAGGTAATCATTATTAAAGTATTGAGTTTATATACCAATTCTGGGGTAAATTTGATTCATAATGGTTTATGTTAATATTTGTGAAATATTCTCAGTGTTAGTGTATTGGTATATTACGGTCATCTTTGAATGATGGGATTAGAGATTAATTTGTTAAGTCTACGTACCAAATATGTTTTGAATAGGATTTATGGTTCTAGATTAGCTGCTTAACTGTTTTGTTCTTGACTACTTGTGCATCCCTTTGAGCGTGTCCGTCATGTACAGTGAGGGGAAAAAAGTATTTGATCCCCTGCTGATTTTGTACGTTTGCACACTGACAAAGACATGATCAGTCTAATTTTAATGGTAGGTTTATTTGAACAGTGAGAGACAGAATAACAACAAAAAAATCCAGAAAAACACATGCCAAAAATGTTATTAATTGATTTGCATTTTAATGAGGGAAATAAGTATTTGACCCCTCTGCAAAACATGATTTAGTAATTGGTGGCAAAACCCTTGTTGGCAATCACAGAGGTAAGGCGTTTCTTGTAGTTGGCCACCAGGTTTGCACACATCTCAGGAGGGATTTTGTCCCACTCCTCTTTGCAGATCTTCTCCAAGTCATTAAGATTTCGAGGCTGATGTTTGGCAACTCGAACCTTCAGCTCCCTCCACAGATTTTCTATGGGATTAAGGTCTGGAGACTGGCTAGGCCACTCCAGGACCTTAATGTGCTTCTTCTTGAGGCACTCCTTTGTTGCCTTGGCCGTGTGTTTTGGGTCATTGTCATGCTGGAATACCCATCCACGACCCATTTTCAATGCTCTGGCTGAATGAAGGAGGTTCTCACCCAAGATTTGACAGTACATGGCCCCGTCCATTGTCCCTTTGATGCGGTGAAGTTGTCCTGTCCCCTTAGCAGAAAAACACCCCCAACGCATAATGTTTCCACCTCCATGTTTGATGGTGGGGATGGTGTTCTTGGGGTCATAGGCAGCATTCCTCCTCCTCCAAACACGGCGAGTTGAGTTGATGCCAAAGAGCTCCATTTTGGTCTCATCTGACCACAACACTTTTACCCATTCTCCTCTGAATCATTCAGATGTTCATTGGCAAACTTCAGACGGCCCTGTATATGTGCTTTCTTGAGCAGGGGGACCTTGCGGGCGCTGCAGTATTTCAGTCCTTCACGGCGTAGTGTGTTACCAATTGTTTTCTTGGTGACTATGGTCCCAGCTGCCTTGAGATCATTGACAAGATCCTCACCGTTCTCATGATCATTGCAACTCCACGAGATGAGATCTTGCATGGAGCCCCAGGCCGAGGGAGATTGACAGTTCTTTTGTGTTTCTTCCATTTGCGAATAATCGCACCAACTGTTGTCACCTTCTCACCAAGCTGCTTGGCGATGGTCTTGTAGCCCATTCCAGCCTTGTGGTCCTCTGTAGCTCAGCTGGTAGAGCACGGCGCTTGTAACGCCAAGGTAGTGGGTTCGATCCCCGGGACCACCCACACACAAAAATGTATGCACGCATGACTAAGTCGCTTTGGATAAAAGCGTCTGCTAAATGGCTTATTATTATTATTATTATTATTATTATTATTATTATTATTATTATTGTGTAGGTCTACAATCTTGTCCCTGACATCCTTGGAGAGCTCTTTGGTCTTGGCCATGGTGGAGAGTTTGGAATCTGATTGATTGATTGCTTCTGTGGACAGGTGTCTTTTATACAGGTAATAAACTGAGATTGTGTGCTCCTAATCTCAGCTCGTTACCTGTATAAAAGATACCTGGGAGCCAGAAATCTTTCTGATTGAGAGGGGGTCAAATACTTATTTCCCTCATTAAAATGCAAATCAATTTATAACATTTTTGACATGTTTTTTTCTGGATTTTTTTGTTATTCTGTCTCTCACTGTTCAAATAAACCTACCATTAAAATTATAGACTGATCATTTCTTTGTCAGTGGGCAAACGTACAAAATCAGCAGGGGATCAAATACTTTTTTCCCTCACTGTAGTTACCTGTGTTATGGTGTGAATGTGGTAAGGTTTAGGAATTGTATTGATTGTAATATGCAAATTGAAATACTATGCATAGTCACTTTAATAACTCTACTTACATGTAAATATTACCCCAATTACCTGGACTAACCGGTGCCCCCGCTCATTGACTTGGTACCGGTACCCCCTGTATATATCCTTGCTATTGTTATTTTTACTGCTGCTCATTAATTATTTGTTACTTTTATTTTTCGTATTATTTTATATTGTATATTGTTTTGGTTTTTTCTGTGTTCTTTCTTAAAACTGCATTGTTGTTTAAAGGCTTGTACGTAAGGTCTACACCTGTTTTATTCGACGCATGTGACAAATATAATTTGATTTGATTTAAGTGTATACACCATTAGTTAAGGCATTTCGGATTCTCCAGAATTTCTAAGCCAATTTGTCCAGAGGCAACAAGGTGAAAAATAAGACTCATTACAGTTCATTTCTTATAGGGTGTGAATATATTATGCCACTGGTGCCAATGTAAGGTTGCAGAGACTTTATATTCACACAGCTTCTAAGGACATACACTACTGGTCAAATGTTTTAGAACACCTACTCATTCAAGGGTTTTTCTTTGTTCTTACTATTTTCTACATTGTAGAATAATAGTGAAGACATCAAAACTATGAAATAACACATATGGAATCATGTAGTAACCAAAAAAGTGTTAAACAAATCAAAATATATTTGAGATTCTTCATATAGCCACCCTTTGCCTTGATGACATTCCCACATATACTGAGCACTTGTTGGCTGCTTTTCCTTCACCCTGCGGTCTGACTCATCCCAAATCATCTCAATTTGGTTGAGGTCGGGGGATTGTGGAGGCCAGGTTCTTGCCATAATATGGACTTGGTCTTTTACCAAATAGGACTATCTTCTGTATACCCCCCCCTACCTTGTCACAGCACAACTGATTGGCTCAAACGCATTAAGAAGGAAAGTAATTCCACAAATTAACTTTTAAGAAGGCAAAGCTGTTAATTGAAATGCATTCCATGTGAAGCTGGTTGAGAGAATACCACGAGTGTGCAAAGCTGTCATCAAGGCAAAGGGTGGCTATTTGAAGAATCTCAAATATAAAATAAATGTTGATTTGTTGAACACTTTTTTGGTTAC
Organism: Coregonus lavaretus; assembly: GCF_964263955.1. NCBI lineage: Eukaryota > Metazoa > Chordata > Actinopteri > Salmoniformes > Salmonidae > Coregonus > Coregonus lavaretus. The sequence continues at coordinate 14,496,931 of NC_140011.1, forward strand.
TACATGATTCCAAATGTGTTATTTCATAGTTTTGTTGTCTTCACTATTATTCTACAATGTAGAAAATAGTAAAAAAATAAAGAAAAACCCTTGAATGAGTAGGTGTTCTAAAACTTTTGACCGGTAGTATATACATAAGGTTTACACACCAAATTTAATGGCCCCATGTCCATCGGTTCAGTTCTTATAGCCCTGGTGTGATATGGTGCCATCTAGAGTGGTGTAGCGTGGCCGACTTAAAATGCAGCAACTAATGATTATCAAGTTCATTAGAGGCAAATTAATTGAGTCTATATGCCAAATCTACTAAATCTACAGGTACAGTGCGGCCATATTTAGGGGCTCCCGAGTGGCGCAGCGGTCTAAGACACTGCATCTCAGTGCTAGAGGCGTCACTACAGACCCTGGTTCGGTTCCAGGCTGGCCGTGATTGGGAGTCCCATAGGGCGGCGCACAATTGGCCCAGTGTCGTCTGGATTTGGACGGGGTAGGCCGTCATTGTAAATAAGAATTTGTTCTTAACTGACTTGCCTAAAATAAAGGTAAAATAAAAATAAAAAATTAAGGGCCTCACTGCCAAAATCCTGAAATATCCCTTTAAGGACTGATGAGCTGAGTCTAAATACAAAATCTGAAGTGAATCTGACGTATGGTTCATGAGGAGAAGATGGTTTTGAGCATTAGCTTTACATATGCAAAGAATGAGTTGTTAATAGTTTCCAAATTCGGTGTGGTTCATTTTAGTGATGACAAGTTTCAAGTTGATAGGCCACTGTGGATGTATTAACAGTGGTTTAAATGGACATGTAAAAATAGATTTTTGATTTGTCAATAACTCAGCCATCTTTTGACCAATCCCTTAACTTTTCTCAAACTAAGTTAAGACAAATTTGGTTCATGAGGATAAAGATATTAGCATATTACCATATGTGCATCTACTTGTATAGTGTGACCATATTTGACCAAATTTGGAGTGAATCTGACTTTTAGTTAATGAGAAGAAAATGTTTTATGATTCTTTTAAGCATTAACGTTACATAGTCAAAAAAGTGAATTATTAATAGTTTCCTTCTTTTTAAGATATCAATGCCGAATTGAACATGGTTCATCATAATAATGTATTTGACGACCTTAAGTTTCAAGTTGATAGACCATTGTGGAGTGGATTTAAAGGGACACGTAAAATCTGATTTCCTGATTGATCAATAATCAATCCCTTAGCTTATCTCAAATAAAGTTAAGAGATGTACCATGGGCCTACATACCGAATTTGTGTTATTTGGATTTATGGTTCATGATAAGGTTTTCAAAAATGTCCAAGATGGAGGAAAATCTATCCTGGTGGACCTTATGGGTCCTTGAGGCAAATTCTTTCAGCATGAGGAAAGACCCCTACATACAAAGTTTCAAGTCTAGGTCAAACAGGGCGACGGATATGAAGGTTTAAGTGAAGCTTGTTATAACAGCGCCACCTATAGGCCAATTGGTGCCATTCTTTTTCACCAAATTACACATGGCCTCTACTTTCTGTGTGCAAAGTTAGAGAAAGTTATATGTAAAGAAAAAAAATACCGAAAATAACAGTAGATATTCACAGCTTCGCTGTGAACCCCTAAATAACAGTGGTAGCAATGGTTATTTATGAACATAACAATGTGTGTGTTTGAGTGTGAGTACTCTCTCTCCCCAATCCCCAGCTCCGCATTAATTAACACATCTGTCTACTGGCCTTGTGAAGTGGGCTGGTCTTTCCCTCCCTCCTCACCCCTCTCCCTCTATCTAGTGGTGTGTCCATATTGGCCATAGTGTGGTCTAGTGGTCACTCAGTGACCGCAGGGCGGTGTTCTGTGAAGTTTCCTGCTCTCTAATAGGGGTTAATAACAGTAGGAGTCTGGCTGTAGCTGGTCTGATCTGACCACCCTGCTGAAGGACACTTGGTCTTGGACACTCGTCTGACCACATGGCCAGTGAACCCCAGCTAAGCTCTCAGTCAGGACAGAGTGTGGGGTTGCTGGGAGCGTGCTGCTGCATTAATGGTTTTAACCAGGCAGGGCCTAGTGTTGTCTACCAGGCAGCCGCTGTATGTCTGACCACATTATTAGGATAGATTTCTTTTTAACCACTAACTAACCAGTCAAAAACACCATTCATATGTTTTTTTGGTTGAATATATCCACAAAATGCAAAGTGCTTTGAGCACCTGGAAAAGCTCTATTTAAATCCAATCAGGCATAATTGTAAAGTCCCTCATAGAGCCTTTTGGTTGTGATGGGTGGCAGATTGAACCTTGTTCTTCCTGACCCAGCCTAAGGTTGAATGTAAAGTTGAAGCCCACTTAGTGTTTGCATGGCAGGGAGAATGGAAGGAAGGAAGGAAGGAGGGAGGGATGGATGGAGGTGTACGGGAGGCAGATGGCAACAGGGAGAGGCTCTTTCCACAGAGGAGAAACACATAATTGGAGAGTGATGCTTAGCGGCAGCCTTGCGATCGATGCCAATCTCCCCTCTAAGTCCAGGGGTTATGATTTTCTTTTCATACGCTGCAATTAATCCAGTGTTTAGCCCCGCACACGCCTGCCTGGAGAGAGCACGGGCATACCAATGACCTGGTTAAGACCACTATCACCCCTGCTGATCGCTCGCTCTCTCTCTGTGTGTGTGTGTGTATGAGCGTAAAGAGTTGGGTCGCGTCTGGTTTGTAAATGGATGCTCCTCGGGTCTCCACTGTGTGTGCCCCGTTATGATTTTTCAATGATGTGTGTGTCGCCTCACCTCTGTGTGTGTCTCCTCTAGTCCTCGGAACCAGGCAGCATCCTGCCCGGAGGCCTTCAGCACAGAACTAAAGGATCAAATAATGTTCCACCACTACCAAACTGACCTGTACAGAGAACACACGCACAAACAGACTCTTAAAAGTACACACCATCCACTGACAAATTCAACACAATCTTCCCAGGGCTGCAGTGTTCCAACCAGTGTCTCCAGAGAGAGAGAGAGAGAGAGAGCGAGCCTCAAAGAGCAGCCTCAGGGCAGTGTTAGTGTTAATGATAGATTTATATACTAAACCCATTAACAAAGCCACAGGGACCACAAACACAACACACACACCTCAGGCTGCTGGCATGGAGAGAGGCTAAAGCACAGGACACAGTGGCTAGGTAGGACTTTTAAAACGCTAGTTTGTGCAATTACATGTGATGTCCTGTGATAAATAACAAAAGTATAAAATATATCGAATGTGCTTTTTTTGGGGTAAGCAGAGCTTTTAGATTATAGTTAGATTGGTACATTGGCAAAATTACTTATTAAGGCCTATACAACTGTTGAACTTACATCACACATTTGGGCTAATACTCAGATGCAAAGCTATTGAACAAGAAGAGAAAAAGAGAGTGGAGAGGGAAAGAGTGGAGGGGGAGAGGGAAAGAGGGAAAGAGTGGAGAGGGAAAGAGTGGAGGGGGAGAGGGAAAGAGGGAAAGAGTGGAGGGGGAGAGGGAAAGAGTGGAGGGGGAGAGGGAAAGAGTGGAGGGGGAGAGGGAAAGAGTGGAGGGGGAGAGGGAAAGAGTGGAGGGGGAGAGGGAACGAGTGGAGGGGGAGAGGGAAAGAGTGGAGGGGGAGAGGGAAAGAGTGGAGGTGGAGAGGGAAAGAGTGGAGGGGGAGAGGGAAAGAGTGGAGGGGGAGAGGGAACGAGTGGAGGGGGAGAGGGAAAGAGTGGAGGGGGAGAGGGAAAGAGTGGAGGGGGAGAGGGAACGAGTGGAGGGGGAGAGGGAAAGAGTGGAGGGGGAGAGGGAACGAGTGGAGGGGGAGAGGGAAAGAGTGGAGGGGGAGAGGGAAAGAGTGGAGGGGGAGAGGGAAAGAGTGGAGGGGGAGAGGGAAAGAGTGGAGGTGGAGAGGGAAAGAGTGGAGGGGGAGAGGGAACGAGTGGAGGGGGAGAGGGAACGAGTGGAGGGGGAGAGGTAAAGAGTGTAGGGGGAGAGAGGAGGGGAGAGGTAAAGAGTGGAGGGGGAGAGGGAGAGGTAAAGAGTGGAGGGGGAGAGGTAAAGAGTGGAGGGGGAGAGAGGAGGGGGAGAGGGGAGAGGTAAAGAGTGGAGTAGGAGAGGGGGGAGTGGAGGGGGAGTGAGGGGAAGGGGGAGAGGGAAAGAGTGGAAAGAGGGGGAGAGGGAAAGAGTGGAAAGAGAGGGAAAGAGTGGAGGGGGAGAGGGAAAGGGAAAGAGTGGAGAGGGAATGAGGGGAGAGGGAGAGAGTGGAGGGGGAGAGGGAAAGAGTGGAGGGGGAGAGGGAAAGAGTGGATGGGGAGAGGGAAAGGGAAATAGTGGAGAGGGAATGAGGGGAGAGTGGAGGGGGAGAGGGAAAGTGTGGAGAGGGAAAGTGTGCAGGGGGAGAGGGGAGAGGGAAAGAGTGGAGGGGGAGAGGGGAGGGGGAGAGAGTGGAGGGGGAGAGGGAAAGAGTGGAGGGGGAGAGGGAAAGAGAGAGTTGGGGGGAGAGGGAAAGAGTGGATGGGGAGATGGAAAGAGTGGATGGGGAGAGGGAAAGAGTGGATGGGGAGAGTGGAAAGAGGGGGATAGGGAAAGAGTGGAGGGGGAGAGTGGAAAGAGAGAGTTGAGGGGAGAGTGGAAAGAGGGGGAGAGGGAAAGCGTGGAGGGGGAGAGTGGAAAGAGGGGGAGTGGGAAAGAGTGGAGGGGGAGAGGGAAAGAGTGGAGGGGGAGAGGGAAGGAGTGGAGGGGGAGAGGGAAAGGGAAAGAGTGGAGAGGGAATGAGTGGAGGGGGTGAGGGAGAGAGTGGAGGAGGAGAGGGAAAGAGTGGAGGGAAAGAGTGGAGGGGTAGAGGGAAAGAGGAGTGGGATAGAGTGGAGTGGGAGAGGGAAAGAGTGGAGAGGGAGAGGGAAAGAGTGGAGGAGGAGAGGGGGAGAAGGAAAGAGTGGAGGGGGTAGAGTGGAGTGGGAGAGGGAAAGAGTGGAGAGGGAATGAGAAAGAGGGGCGGGGGAAAGGGAAAGAGTGGAGGGGGAAAGAGGGGTGGATGGAGAGGGAAAGAGGGGCGGGTGAAGGTAAAGAGTGGAGGGGTAGAGTGAAAGAGAGGAGAGAGGGATTAGTGGTGTTTTCAGTGGAGTGTGTATCCTGTTGAAGTGGCTAATATTTTAATTAAGTCTGAGAGGACTGTGAGAGCTGCCTGATAAACTCCCTCTCTTCTGTTGATGGGAATTTAGCCGCTCCCCAGAGGCACAGCCAGACACACCGCTGTGTGTGTGTGTGCGTGTGCGTGCCATAGTGTGTTAATTGGTGGTCGTGCCGTTTATCTGTACCCAGAGACAGAGACAGTGACAGCTGGTGGCCCCTGGTCCTGCCTACAGACCTGCTAGTAACGTGCTCTGTTCCAGCTCTATCTGCTGTGAGGGGCTCCTCTCTCCTCTGCTCTTCACTGGGGTATTATCAGGCCTGAAGGAGGGTCTTTGTGGGGTATTTGTCAGGCCTAACCAGGGGTCCGCAGGGGGCCTTTGTCCCAGGGATGTAGTGCTAAACGGAGGCAGATGGCTGGGTGGTGTCAGCCTGTCAGCTATGTGGGGCTCCAGAGGACCAGAGGGAACAGGAGAGAGGGGGCCCAGCCCAGGCCTGTCACCCTAAATAGGGGCTGGGTCACCCCGGGTCAGGGCCCCTGCTTGGCTGTTGTTAGCACCCTCAATGGGCACCATGTGCACCCTATTTTGGTCCCCCTGTCCACCCTATTTTGGTCCCCCTGTCTGCGGGGCTGGTGTCCTAGGAAACCGGGCTGCTGAGAATTCTCCCAGGGGGGAGGAGGGGTGGGGGGGGGCTGTTCCTCAGGGGCCCCCACCCTGGTCTCCAAGTCCCCACACACTCTATCACTCTCTCTGGGGAAAAGGAGTGAATGTGTTTGATTGACAGAATGGTGTGTCTCCTCCCTAATGGCTTTTTAGTTAGCTGGATAATAGACTTACTCTCTCTTTCTTTCTCTCTCTCTCTCTTTCTTTCTGACACCTTACTAATGCTGGGTAATTACAGGATTTGTCGTGTTTTGGAATTTTTCTTAGTTGAGGATTTATGAGGGGCTTGGTGTGTGTGTTAAGTGCATAGGCAGCTAAAACCCACATTGATTTTTCATTTCATGCAGTTTAGTTATAGGTCAGCTATGCAGCCTTTACTTTGATCCCTGATCTTGGAGAACTAGCCCCAGATTAAGACTAAATGTGCATTCAGTCAGTTCAGTAATTCATTCTTTCTTGTATCCAGTCAGTCATGTTACCCTGTCTTCTACTGTATATCTATTCAGTCCTGTTACCTGTCCTGTAACCCTCTCTCATATATCTATTCGGTCGTGCTACACTGTAACCCTTTATACAGTCAGTCCTATATCCAGTCAGTGCTGTAACCCAGTCTCCTATCTCCTGTTCCCTGTAGGTTTGCTGGTAAGACGGCCAGTAGTGGAGCTGTGGTGCTGGTGACGGTGGAGCTGAAGGAGTCGTCTACAGCCCTGATCACCATCAACACAGAGAAGAGTGTCATGGGCCCCATGCTGCTCCGAGACCTGAAACAGGCCCTGTCCCAGGCCTAGAGCGCCCCCTAGCCACAGTCCTCCAACACACAGAGGAAAAACACAGCTGCCATGGAGAGATCTCCAACACATTCATCCAAGAACACACATACACAAAATGTCTTTCTCTCTCCCGATCTCTAAATTTCTTCCTCTCTTGCATTCTCTGTCACACAAATACCCACTTACATGCAGGCAAGGAGATCTCAGATCATCTCCAGAAACTGGTTTTTTTATTGCTAAGAGAAAAGTACTCCTAGATTCCTTATAGCCTTATATTTAAATACTGTTATTGGAATTTGAAACCTCTGAAGCGTTTCAAGAGCCGAAAGCCAAGACGAATGAACTACCATGATGCTATATACTGTATGACATTGATATAATAAAGATACAGTGCTTTTTTGTTGTTGCTGAAGGTAGCCTAGCGGTTAGCGCGTTTGGCCACTAACCAAAAGGCTGCTGGTTCGAATAGCCAAGCCAACAAGGTGAAAAATATGTTGATGTGCCCTTAACCCTAATTTGCTCCAGGGGCGCCGTACTACTATGGCTGACCCTATAAAACAACACATTTCACTGCACCTATCCATTGTGACAATATAAACAATTCCACTGTGTTACTGTGCCTCATCCATTCCAAACCCTCATATTGTTTCCAACAGAGCAAGTGATATTTTTTTAGGTAACCAAAAATGTGTTCATCAGTCAATGAGGTCTGTATCTGAATTTATTAAAATGGTTAAGTGAACAATGGTTGTTTCTTGATTGTGGTGCGTGTGCATTGGGTTGGCGTGTAGAGTTGTGGTGCGGTGTGTTCGTGTGTAGGGTTGCAGTGCATTGTTACTGGCTGTGTCTTGGATTGTGCTACGGTTTGTCTGTGAGGGTTGGATTAGGATGCAGTGTTACTGTGTAATGGCTTTATGCGGTGTCAAATAAATAAAATTGTATTTGTCACATGCGCCGAATACAACCGGTGTAGACTTTACAGTGAAATACTTACGAGCCCTTTCCCAACAATGCAGACTTAAAAAGTAAGAAAACTTAAATAAATAAAAAAAGGAAATAGTAACACAAACTATTACAATAACGAGGCTCTATACAAGGAGTACCGGTACCGAGTCAATGTGCTGGGGTACGAAGTAGTTGAGGTAATATGTACATGTAAGTAGAGGTAAAAGTGACTAGGCAATCAGGATACATAATAAACAGAGTAGCAGCAGCGTATGTGAAGTGTGCATGTGTGTGGCATCAATATGCATATGTAGTGTGTGTTGGAGTGTCAGTGTAGCAGTGGAGGCTCCTCAGAGGAGGAAGGGGAGGACCATCCTCAAATAATGTCTTTTTTTTAAGAATTGGCAAACATTTAAAAGGTCCAAAAGGCTATTTAACAGCTTCTACCCCCAAGCCATAAGACTGCTGAACAATTAATCAAATGGCCACCTGGACTATTTGCATTGACAACCCCCCCCCCCACCCCAACTAACCTGTACCCCCGCACATTGACTTGGTACCGGTACCCCCTGTACATTGTTTTTAATTTTTTACTTTAGTTTATTTAGTAAATATTTTCTTAACTCTATTTCTTGAACTGCATTTTTGGTTAAGGGCTTGTAAGTAAGCATTTCACGGTAAGGTCTACACCTGTTGTATTCAGCGCATGTGACAAATAAGATTTGATTTGATGCAGCCGGTAAAGATGCTGTCAATGGTGCAGCTGTATAACCTTTTGAGGATCTGAGGGCCCATGCCAAATTTGTTCAGCCTCCTGAGTGGGAAGAGCCGTTGTCTTCACGACTGTTTTGGTGTGTTTGGACCATGATAGGTCCTTAGTGATGTGGACACCGAGGAAGATGACGCTCTCAACCCGCTCCACTGTGAATGGGAGCGTTGATGTGAATGGGGGCGTGCTCGGCCCTCCATTTCCTGTAGTCCACGATCAGCTCCTTTGTCTTGCTGAGGGAGAGGTTGGTGTCCTGGCAACACACTGCCAGGTCTCTGACCTCCTCCCTATAGGCTGTCTCATCGTTGTTGGTGATCAGGCCTAACACCGTCCATGGCTTCGGCAAACTTAATGATGGTGTTGGAGTCGTGCTTGGCCACGCAGTCGTGGGTGAACAGAGTGCAGGATGGGAATAAGCACGCACCCCTGAGTGGCCCCTGTGTTGAGGGATAGTGTGGCAGATGTGTTGTTGCCCACCCTCACCACCTGGGGGCGGCCCGTCAAGAAGCCAAGGATCCAGTTGCAGAGGAAGGTGCTACGGGCCGATAGTCATTTAGACAGGTTACCTTGGCGTTTTTGGGCACAGGGACTGTGGTGGTTTGCTTGAAACTTAGTTATTACAGACTGGGTCAGGGAGAGGTTGAAAGTCTCAGTGAAGACACTTGCCAGCTGGTCAGCGCATGCTGTGAGTATGCGTCCTGGTAATCTGTCTGAATGTTAACCTGTTTAAAGATCTTACTCACATCGGATACGGAGAATGTGATCACACAGTCGTCCGGAACAGCTGGTGCTCACATGCATGGTTCAGTGTTGCTTGCCACAAAGCTAGCATAGAAGGCATTTAGCTCCTCTGGTAGGCTCGGGTCACTGAGCAGCTTGCGGCTGGGTTTCCCTTTGTAATCCGTGATAGTTTGCAAGCCGTGCCACATCCGACGAGCGTCAGAGCCAGTGTAGTAGGATTCTATCTTAGTCCTGTATTGACGCTTTGCCTGTTTGATGGATCGTCAGAGGGCGTAACGGGATTTCTTAGAAGCGTCCGGATTAGTGTCCCGCTCCTTGAAAGCAGCAGCTCTAGCCTGTTGTGTTGGGTTACGGTGCTGTTTGAATTTGTGGTTTGCATCTGGCTGTGTTTTGGGTTAGAGTATAGTGTGTGTTGGGTTTGGGTGCGGTGTTGCTGTGTGTGTTGCGTTGAGTTTGGGTGCAGTGTGTGGTTTGCATCTGGCTGTGTTTTCCGGCTCATAAGCGAGGTGTCTCCGAGGGTTGTAGAGAACACCTGTTAGATCATCTGTCACTGCTGCACCGCACCGCTAGTGTCCATCACCTCTCCCTACGTACCCATTCCCCCTGCCAGCTGTTCCCAGCACACACACACCTCGACAGTAGATACACACACACACGACAGGCCGCATTCCCACCTCTACATACGCGTACCCCATTTGCACGTACACACACATGCACTAAAATATGAATGGTACACACACACACTAATGCCATCTTCCCCTCGCACGCACAGACACACCCTGGGTGCTGCTACTGTAGCTGGCAACTGTGGGAAAACGGCTTTATCTGCCATTATGACGCAAGCCATTAAGGCCTACTGCAGCCATAATTTACAGCTCATGCTGAGCTACAAACACATATGCACTGGCATATAAATCTGGAGCTTTTACACTCCCGGCTTGGTGACGTTTTTATGTCACATTTAGAGAGGGAATGGTCTGATGCTGATACACACTGACGGGCAGCGAGGGAAGAATGTGTTTCACTCCGCCATCGTCTTCACAAACACACCTCCATCACCACTCTGCTGGTCCTAATGGAACTAGATCATTAGGCTGGAACACATAACAACCCATGCTATCTATTCTATAGAACCCGAGCCATTCTATCAGGACTGTAAGTACTATGGTCGGTTTATGGTTGGTTTTATAGTTGCTTTATTCTTCAACACTGACTGACTGCTGGCTCATTCATGGAGCTAGTGAGGCTGAACTGAAGTCATGTATGTTTGCATTAGATATTGTTCCCACTATGAAGATACTTACACTATTGTTATGATGAATGTGTTTTTAAGATGCTTTCATGTTCAAGTTCACTTTATTAGCCATTTCTAGGAATCTGCTTTGTGTGAGCGACTGGGTTTGAACCGGGATTGACTGCGGGTCACAAGACTGTGTAAGCCCGCTAAACTAAAGCTTAAATACTGTGAATACAATTTCCCTTCACATTCAGTCATTAGGTGTGGTTTAGAAAATAGCAACTTAGTGGTTGAGGTGTTTGACTAATGGAGAATGTGTGTGTTTGAGAGTACCTTACATCTGTAAATTGACTAGATTGGTATTTCCCATTAAAACACAAATCATGAAATATGGGAGAGAGAGGGTAATCATTTATCATTTGATAACAACCAAATAAAGCTAACTTAACTAGCAAGGTGGTAGACTACCACCACCATGTTCATTTAATTATCCAGAGTGGCTGCATGACCGAATTCTCTGGACGCTTCTTCCCCATAACTAAATAATCATACCTTCTATGCATGTGCTTCTTTACGTTGAAAGGCATGTTGTACGAACTTATTTGTGTCACGACTTCCTTGTTCAGGAAGGCTTCGGCATCGTCGTCACCTGCCTTCTAGCCACTGCCGCTCCTCATCTCATCATTCCATTTGTTTTGTCTTGTTTTTCACACACACCTGGTTCATATCCCCTCATCAGTCCCTGTATAAGTATTCCCTCTGCCCCCCATGTCTTTGTGTGTGATTGTTTTATGTGGAGGCGTCGATAGCTCGGTGGAGCTTTATGTACTGTATCGCCGGGATATTCACCCATGTGTTTTGTTTTTCTCCAGTGCGCCGTTATAACGCACTGTAGTTGTTTTACGCATTGCTGCGAACCGCTGTATTGGCCGAATAAACCATTTATTCTGTGATTTACACCTCCTGCGCCTGACTCCGTCAAATCACCCGCTACAATTTGACTGCTGTAACTATAAAAGACATGCTCGGCATGTTGTACAAACGTATTTGTCTGCTGTAACTATAATCTCATTGCAGTATCACAAACAAGCAGGACACAGTCTAAGTAGTGATTTAATGTTCTAAATTTTTTCATATTCATTTTATTTATTTTCCTCTCAATACAACAAACAGTTATTTCTGGTGAGTGGCTAAATTGAAGCATGGTAGCGACATACCTCAGATAGTTATGTTGATAATGGTTTTCATCTTACCAGCTACGTGGTCTGACTCTGATTACAGGAACGTAAACATTACAGCCTAATTATACCAGGCGTCGGTGGCTGTTTGTCTCCTTGTTGTGATCATCACATCACCACGGCAACAGCTCCACATCTACTATCTCAAAGTTCAGTCGTCTTCCTAATTTGTTGTAGGCAGCGGCTGAGTTGTGTGATTGTAGCTAGAGGAATGGAAACAACGCAGAGAATAGCTAAACTGAGCCTTCTTGGTCTTGTATTGAATGTCTTTGACTGAGTGTTAGGCTGGATAAGAAATTGTGGAGAGGCTGAAGGCTGAACTAAGCAAACACACACACCCTCTAGTCTAGCTTGTAGGCATTAATACAGTGGAGTGTGGATGCATGTATAGCCTCTCCTTGTGTGTCTGATACTTCTCCCAGGTTGGCACCTGCTATAATGGGATGGGGGGGGGGGGGGGTGCATCCCTCCCTCCCTCCTCCTCCCCCCTCTCCCCTCTGCTCGTTGGTGACAGCTTGATTTTGTGCTCTCTCTCAGGGCGGCAGCACGGTGACATGATGGGCCTGTTAATATGGACTCTTCGTGGTGTCTGTCTGAGGACAGGAGAGAGGGAGGGAGAGGGGGGAGAAGGATGGAAAGAGAAAGGTCCCAGTTAAAGAAACGCCTGTCTTATTGCTGAAGGGAAGGAGGGATGGAGGGATTGTTGGGGGCAGAAGGAGGTAAAGAGAGGCTCCCAGTTAAGGAAATGCCTGTCTTACTGCCAAAGGGAGGGATGTGGTGGATGGGGTGGGGTGGGGGGATATAAGGATGGATAGAAAGGGTCCCAGACAGACAGTAAAGGAAACGGCTGTCTGACCTGAGCAGAGAAGGCACTTCTAATTAACCACAGTGTCTCCCTCTGCTCTCCTCATCTGATGACAGGGAGACAGATGTGCAGAAACACACACTACAATTCAAAGACACCTTCACTAGCAGCTTGCACTAGCACACCTTTGTATATCAGTAATATATTATATAATATGGGGCCATTTCAAAGCCTATACCTGGACTGAAAGGTGATGTTTTTACCTTTTAGGTCTTCATCCATACACTAACAGAAACTGGGCCTCCACTCCCGACTCCTTCCTCACAGTCAGACCTCCTGCTCTTCTTTCCCCACCAACTTCAACGTTTTTCCTTATCTTTCCACCACTTATTCTATCTGTTCATCCAGCCATCAATTACAGCAGATGTATTTGAAGCTGTACATTGTATGTCCCTCTATTTCACTGTCATTTGTTTTAGTCAGACTCTCCACATTGATTTACCTCCAATATGATAACAAATCAAAAGGAAATAGTTGCAAACAAGAACTCACACTTTTAGGCAATACATAGACAATTTGCAAACCATAATACTTAAATGTTGATTTTATTCATTTGTGAGATAAAGTGGAACAGTAACAGAAGAGCGATAACAGAATAGGGTGTAATGAATACCGTGTGTTGGAGGTAAGTGGAAAATGACATATCTACACCAAATACAATCTTCTGTCCCAAACCTATCTCTGTCTGTAACCAGGGGACCCCTGGGGATGGTGATTGTGGTGATTAGTCTTAAATGGATGCTTCACTGCTATTGTGTCTCTCCTTTATTGTAATTAGATTTTTTTCTGCGCTGAAATGTATTTTAAATGCTGCTCTGAAGCGTGGAGATTAATGAACTACATGTCCCCCCTCAGAAATGTTCAATCAGCTCCTTGTTAGGACCACAGACACATTCAGGCTTTCATTACATTAGATTTTTTTACTTTACTTTTTTCTGCATTCACACATGTATCTATCTGCTGTGTGGAGATGAGTAGGGGTGGAAAATGTTCTGTAAGAATGAGGGGGGGGGGGGGGGGTTGATGGAATGCGTACATGGGTAGGAGGGCACAAACATGTGCATACATGTACGCATTCCATCAACCCCCCCCCCCCTGGTCACATGTTTGTGCCCTCCTACCCATGCACACACTCACACACACTAATGGGAATGTCCATAGTGATAGAGCAACCCAGTCTCATGAGCTATATGTTCAATGGAAAAAATAAAATAAAATAAAAAGCCAAGTAGTTGCATTTGAACGTTTTTGTAGTAAAACGTAAAAAAAGAAAAAAGAAAAGGGGTTTAAATGTAGCAAACAGGGACGGCCTGTTCAATAGGGCGATATGGGCGACGCACTGCCAAACGGGAAAAGGAAGGGATTTTTTTTCTAATCAATTATATCACGGCAACAGTAGTTATCAGTGTTGTAATCTATACGTCTGATCTGCCACAGTGCCACACTGCCACTAAATGTCGAATCAGGCTAAAGTCGTGCTTCAAATGGCTCCACCCCCTTTTGGGGCGATTTCAGTCAGATTGAAAATCGCCCAGAACTTCTGTCATAGACTCCCATGTAAAATCTATTTTTTTCAAATTTCAGAGCCTTCAATACAATCTCAATGGGTGTCTGTGGGCTTGCACTTACGCGCTTTCGTCATACGTTACGTAACCATGAACGTAACTGAGAAAAGAGTGGATTGTTTGAAAGAAGTTCCTTTTTGTCGGCGAACAAATGAAGATAAATTGGCAACGAAACAATTAGGACCTCCCAGACCAAATTTAATAATTCAACAGGTTTCTACTAAAGGCGGAAAGTCCTACACCCGAGGATTTTCCAAAAATTGGTACGAACGAAAAAAGACATTGCCACTCACTCAACTGGATGACGAGGGATACAGGCTAGCTGTCCGCCGCCACAACGATGAGGTTAGTGTTGATAATCACAAGTTTACTGGATGTGGATATGGTGTAATAAAGGCAGTTTATTCAGAGGTAAATATATCTGGAATCGCGTTCACGGACCCGTTCGTCAAACTCTTAGGGAGCTATAAATTAAGCCCCATTACTTACCATATCAGATAAGAGAAATTGCTGCAGCTACATATATTTTACATCCTGGCCCTACATAGTTCACTATTTGCATCACTTACCAAAATATTACATGTGGTCATATATGCTTGGAAAGTGGAGATGCCATAGAACGTCAAAAAAGTAAACATTGCTGGAGACACATTGCCGTTTTGGAGAAGACATCGCGTTTGCTAGCGAAGAGATTTGTTGTGGCAAATGAACTTGGGCTGGGAATTGCCAGGAACCTCACGATAAGATATATGCATCAGCATTGCGAGTCTCATGATTCTATACGTATTGCGATTCGATACTGTGATTTTATTGCGCACCATATGTCTGTTGCAGAGGGATCAGAAAGCCATGAGAACGAGTTTTGATCAGTCATGGAAATAAAAGTGCTGAAAACAAATTGGCTCCCAATGTGAAAAGATTGAGAACAAGCTATGAAGGAACAATAATGGTGTTTTGGTGCAGGTACAGCCAACTAGCGCTAAAATATTGCGATATTGTCAATACAGTATATCGTAAAGTATCACTATGTAACTCGATTTCTTTCACCCCAATCCCGCAAATTAACGGTAAATAACTGAATTGTTTGCCCCACATTTAGCTAAGATGATTAGCTAGCCAGCTAAAATGTTTTAGTTAGTTAGCAGTCGCATCTACAATAGTTTACTGTCAATAACATGTCTCCAAAAATGACGTGGTGTCTCCAATTGTGTTGACATTTTACAATTGCAATGCGCATCCATGAGTATCCACTTTCTGTAGCTCAGCTGGTAGAGCATGGTGCTTGTAACGCCAAGGTAGTGGGTTCGATCCCCGGGACCACCCATACACAAAAATGTATGCACGCATGACTGTAAGTCGCTTTGGATAAAAGCGTCTGCTAAATGGCATATTATTATTATTATTATTATTATTATTATCTGAAGAGAGCCCCGAAACATTGTGTGCAGACATTTTATGCAATAAATGAAGTAGGTTCAATCTAGTAGTTCTGATCTTCTGATTGGTCCTGATGAGTTGGGCGAGGTCCCCTGCAGGCTACTGTCACTGTTGCATTGGCTCTGAGTCGGGTTCTCTGTCTTCAAATGTTCAGCCTAAGAGAGGGGATTTTTGTGTGTGTGTGTGTGTGTGTGTGTTTAACAGTGATGATGTGTGTGTGTGTGTGTGTGTTTAACAGTGATGATGTGTGTGTGTGTGTGTGTGTGTCCTCAGAGCAAGAACTCGTGAGTTGGAAGAACTGAGAGGCCTATGGCGTGGGTGTTGTCCTTGGCCACCTGCTGACAAGGCTGACAAGATAGGACCCTTTTGTCCATTGTTATTGGATAGGAACAGAACTTATAACCAGCTCCTGACCTAAATAGATCTTAGCACAACATTTTACTCAACATATCATATTCCATATTCACTATAACAAATATATTTACTACGACATTAGCAAGAACCGCCACATCCTCAGCCGGCTAATCCAGTGTGTGAAGTTTTGCGGAGTGTTTGAGTTAGCTTTGCGAGGCAAAGATGAAACTGAGGGCTCCACCAACCCTGGTAAGCCAACACTTTTGAGATCAGTCAATAAATGCTTCTGGTATTGACTTATATGCTGCCCCTGTCTTCATGTTGTTGCTGGACATATCTTTTTTTAAATGTGTGTAGGTCACCTAAATCATCAGAAAAATTGCCCCTCCTGAGAATTTTTTCAGGAGCCGCCACTGGTAGCAAATCAACTTTCCTTTTATAATGGATTTATAAACCATTTATAAAGTACAATTTCATGTCAAGTGTTACCTAACCCAGTTATTTGAAGAGCAGCATGCAGCCAGGTGTATTCTGCCTCCCTCTCCTCTCCTCCTCCTGCCTGTCTCTTCTCTCCTCCTCCTGCCTCTCTCCTCTCCTGCCTGTCTCTCTCCTCTCCTGCCTGTCTCTCCTTGCCCCTCCTGCCTGTCTCTCCTCTCCTGCCTGTCTCTCCTCTCCTCCTCCTGCCTGTCTCTTCTCTCCTCTCCTGCCTGTCTCTTCTCTCGGTTCTCTAAGTGATTGCACAATGGAAACATAGAACGCCTTAATGATCGCTCTCTGTAAGAACCCACCCCCTCCACCCTCCCCAGTTCTTAATTAGCATTTGATTGCGCTGTAAAAACCAGCGGAGTGCATTAAAGAGTGATCAACGTGGTCCAAACAGAGATTGGCTTCATTAACGAGGATGGGGAAGTAAAAAGCTTGAATGTGTTGATTCAAGCCGAGGTAAACACATTTTGCGCCTCACCTACACACTCACTTTATTTACTGCGACCATCATTTATTTGCAAGCAGCGAGGAGCTAGGCACGAGGCCCCTGACAGGTTAAAATGAGTTAATGTAAGTTAATAAGTTAAAAGGGGTGAGAGGAAGGTGAGTGCCGTTAAAGTGCTTGACTGTCCTATTCAGGAGCAATTTGGGCCCATAAAGGCTTGCACTAAAACAGACTCTGTCTGACATAGTGGAGTGTTAGCGACACAAAAGACACATAAACCTCTGTGATTCACGCTCACAAAAGCCCCTGGCGGCTTTCCTGTCCAGGCAGGCCCCTAATGAAGACCTGTATTTCACAGCACCTACACAATAAAGCAGAGCGGAGTAGAGTGCTCAGGGCTGGTACCCTGCCCGGCCTATACAAGCACTTTGCATCTGCCTCTTCCTCCCTCTCCACTCTTTACTCTAAAAGCCATAGCCAGGCAATATCTATTTGGGTTGATCCGCCATGTTGCTTTTTAAATTAGGGGACTCATTGACAGACAATTAGGGTTGTTAAGGCTCTGACCTGAGATACCAAAGTGTGTGTGCGTGTGTGCTCACATGCTCAAGAGCCAAGGCGAAATTCGACGTCCGTCCATGTTTCTCTCCTTATCGGGAGATTACATAAAAACCGGCCACTAGGGCCAACGGTAAGCGCTATTACTATCAAGTAGACTTGCTGTTTGCTAGGGTGTTGGGGTTGGGGATGGCTCCGAGGGTCATGTGTTCAATCCCAGTCCTAGGCACTCCTTTTTATTTTTGGTTTTTAATCCTGTCCCAAACCTTAACCCTTACCTTAACCATTTGGAATGAATGCCTAAACTTAACCTTCGAAAATGTACGTTTATGGACAAACGTTGGATTCTGAAGTGAGACTGTGAGAGCTTGTGTGTGTGTGTGTGTGTGTGTGTGGGTGTGTGTGTGTGTGTGTGTGTGTGTGTGTGTGTGTGGTGCATGTGTATTTGTATTTATTATGGATCCCCATTAGCTGCTGCCAAGGCATCTGCTACTCTTCCTGGAGTCCAGCAAGATTTGCATCGTATGGTGCAAAATGGATCATACGGGGATGATTTTTGTATTTTGAACGTTACATATCTTGAAAACTTGATTGCTGACAAGAAAAACATTTTAGGACTATGTCAACAATGGACTAATGAAACAAATACCAAAAGATAGTTTTTGGGTGGAGTTTTCCTTTAAGGCAGTTATATACAATTAAAAACATTACATTACATTTCACAACACATTAAATGTGTGCCCTCAGGCCACTACTCTACTACCACATATCTACAACACAAAATCCATGTGTACGAGTTTGTATTGTGCGTGTTATCATGCGTGTGTGTAAAAGCATGAAAAAATGCAAAGTGGCTACAAAAGGTACAGAATACTTTCATTTGTACCAAAGGAAAAAGGAAATGGACTGTTTATTCTATTTAAGAAGCACGTTTCTGTGTTGATGTAAGGCAAATGTTAATTCAGTGTGTATTTTCTTTCTTGTGAACTGAGAACACTGTGTACATAGCGTGGTTGGAAGCAACAATGCAGTCAGCTCTCCTCAATCCATGGACCCTTCAAATGGGGTAGCATTAAATGTTTTAACATATTTCTTAACCAAATTTCAGTTGTTTTATAGTGTATAATTTATCCAACAAGACAAGAAATGAGGGACAACATGATTTTTCGTTCCATATTAATTGTGTGTAAAGATGATAAATGTTGGTCAATATGACAGAGCATTTGACATTTAGAGTCAGTCACTATGAATGGTGAGAAGATTACTAGAAATTATATTGGGAACAACCCATTAGCCTACCATCATTTATATTGGTAACACATCAAGCTCTCTCAGTCTCACTGCAGAATTAGACATTTATCCACATTTCTCCAAATGTCAAATTTCGAAAATAGTTTTTTGTCACATATACCTGATTGCTGCAGTGAAATGTGTTGTTTTACAGGGTCAGCCATAGTAGTACGGTGCCCCTGGAGAAAATTTGGCTTAAGTGCCTTGCTCAAGGGCACATTGACAGATTTTCCGGTTACTGGCCCAACGCTGTAACTGCTAGGTTGTCAACCTTCTGATCCAGAATGGTTAAGGTTTGGGATAAGGTTAACACAAAAAAATGTTTTACGAACATACAACCTTCTGATCCAGAGTCATGGGATTAGATCCAGAGTCATGAGATTACGCCCATCCTCCACCCCTGTCCACAACACCCTAGCAAAACCCAAGCCTACTTGATGGTAATAGGGCTCACTGTTGCCCCTAGTGGCCGGTTTTTAAGGCATTTCCCGACATCCTCAGGACATGGATAGACGTTCAATTTCGAAGTCACTCTTGAGTGATCTGCCTGTGGGAACAACCAGCTCAAACAGTGCCAAACCCATTCCAAGCACAACCACCCACCAACCTTGCCAGATCAGAATATGTTTTACAAATTGCTTATTTGTGTGAAAACTTAGAACCGATCCAGCAGGGGACTAGCCTGTATAGCGTGTCCATGGCGGAGAACTCCCTTTTTAGCATGGAGGGGCTGGAGATTATGTCACGGAAGTGCGCGCAGAGTCATTAATATACCTCCTCCCTCTCTTTTCAGAGGCGTGAGGTCTCCCGTTCTAGTGCCTCCCTCCATCCATGCAGTCTCATCTGAATGCTAATTTCCTATTTAAAATCCACCCTCGCGCGCGGGGATGGGGTGTGTAGGGGGGACTGAATGATTTTTCTAGAAACCACAGATGTAGAGTATCAAACCCTGGCTGCTGCTGGCCGCTCCTCCTCGTGCTCTGTCGCATTCAGGCCCAATTAATTAACCCGCGGGGCAGGCAGGTACCCTACTCCTGTGGTGGCCACAGGCGGTGGACTTGTCGCGCTCTCAGATTTAAATGCGCATCTCATTTTCACGCGATGAGCACACATGCACGGCACAGCCAGGCACTTTTGTGTGGAGAGAGTGAAAAAAGGACAGTTTTGATACCCCTCCATCCTTCCCTACCCACCCCTTAATCCCTGAGGTCCATAGCCTGCGGTTTGGAGGATCTCAGAGGCGGCTCGTGGGCCAGTCCAGTCGATCAGCAGTTTGGAAACTCTTTTTAAAGGGTTCTATTGTTCTCTCCACGCACCCGCCTGGCTCTCCATGGAACGGCTCAAATAGAAAGTGACTGGCCTTTAATTGAAGTGGTCGGTAAGCAGTTGTCATATGGAAATATTTGAATAGAGATTATGTACGGCACTTCACTCAAATCCACTCCGTTTAGAGAATTAGAAGTAACCTATTGGAAGGGCAGTGGCGAAGCCAAGGGGATTATATAAATGGACTATATTCAGACAATTAACACTTTAACGAGATCAGGAACAGGCTGGTTAACATTTGAAAGGAGTTCGGGGCACTTCGGTAGAGACCGTCTCACATGGTGAATGACAGATGTGTCATAATAGCCTACCGGGGATTACTCGCTTTAATAGTTGTAATTTTGTCACTCATCACGCTTATAAATCCTGCTTCCAAATCACTTATAAATTGACTACCAGAAAATAAGTCCACTGTAGCCTAAATAAACAGTAGCCTTATATTTGGAAAATGTTACTAATTGTCAATTTCATCTAGTTTTTTATTGAAAATGATTTAATATCTACTCTTCCAAACAACAACAAGGAAAAGCGGAAACAGCAGGCAGTGTAGTTTATATCGGGTTTAGTTTATATGGCATCCCTAATCATGGCGTTTCCAATTGTATGATTTATGTTGGGTCTCTAAATGTAGGCTATGATTAGGGGGCTTGGTGGTGGCGAGGCTTGGAGCCGCGTGCAGTTTGGATGTCTCCATGAGGCGGTGCAGTAAATGGGCGTTTTATTTATCGCCGTGCCAGGGCCCCCCTTAGCGGAAGAGCGCTCTCCCAAATTGAAATATAGCGGAGTTTACTCTCCTGATTAGGGCCTCACGCAGCCCAAGGCTATCATCAAACAGAGAAGCCCCGCGCGCTCTGACACCTAATTGCGTGTGGATTAATGTGGTCGAAAGTGACAGCGGTAAAGCCTCAGTCTCCTTCCCTCCCTCCTTCACTCCACTCCACTCCACCTCTCCCTCCGACACAATAACCACCAGCCAGACAGCAGGACCCTAAATCGAAGACTGGTGGTCTGGCTATAGTGGCCGCCGCCGGCCCTGTCCTGCTCCTAAACAGTGACGTGAAATACCACCAAGTTTAGCCTTTTTCATAAGGGCCTGTGCTAAACGGAATCCTTGGGACGTCAATACCCAATACCCAAAACCCTAACCTTAACCCCTACGCTTACCCTAACCTTAACTATAACCATAACCATAACAATAACCATTACCTAACCCTAACCTTAACCCTTTACATTTTAACTTCAATGGGGTAGGGACGTCTCAAGGATCCCGGACCTTTTGATAAAACGATTAATCCATATCTGATTGGTAATTGCTTTGATTAGGCCACATTACATTTTGAGAATAAATTATGAACATTTTCAAATATAGGCTACAGACAGACTCATGTATTGCCAATTCAATGAATGGCCTCTCCGAAAAGGCACACATTTCCCAAGAGCCAATGTCAGGTGTAGTGTCAGGAGACTATCAAAAACAGTTGAATGCTCAGGGGATTAGAGTGAATTTTTCTATATACATTTATTTTAAAAGACAGTGATAAAAACAGCAGTTATTGGGAAAAGGCCGTTCAGATCAAACTCTGACCCGCCACTGTCATGACAGATTCCTTAATTAATTCAGCAATCTACAACAAGATGATTAAAAGAAGGCCTACTACTGTAATTGCATAATCAACTTAGAATATTGTTCACTTCAGAGCTAGAGCCAACCGAAACGACTGCAGGCTTACACGTGCAATATTGTTATTTTGTTACTTTTGGTTCAGAGTTGTTTATTGTGTTGGGCACATGGGGAGATCCAAAGTGGTACATTTTTGTGTATTGAATCATCAAAAAAGGCAAACGTGGTTGCGTTCAATTCGTTGTTTTCCATTGAAACGTTTCAGTAGGCTACCATTTCAGAACCACGGCCAGCGACAAAATTGAGGGCTTGTCTGATGTTCAGCTCCACGAGGCAGTGGACAGCAACAGTCTCAGGTGAAGCTGCAAAGTACTGGCCTCTTTGGAAAACCCCATTTAATGGGAGAAGAGGCCTACACAGCCAGAAGGAGTTGGCTCCCCGTGCTACTCTTTTCAGCCATACTGGTTTAAACCTCAGAATTATACAAAGGGAATAGGCCTATATCTGCGAATAATTGCAACAGCCTTCTCCAGTGAAACTGCATCTACAAATAGCTCAAGTTCGTTGAAAAGCCATTCTGGGCACCCTGCCTGCCTCTGCCTCTGCCCGTCGGGGTGAGAAACACCGTTAACCTGAACGGAAATGTGTCTGCAGCGCGCGGCCCTGGAGGAGCTCACCTGAGCGTTGCGGTGCGAACCGGAGAGGGCTCCCATAAAGTCCTGGCATGCTGTGACCTTTACCGTAATTCATCAGGCGCCGCGGTGACAGGGAGGCCCTTCACGCGCCGATAATTTGATTACTATAACATCTGTAACATCAATAATGTCTGATGAGATTGTTTTGCGCAACCAAACATGCAGAGGCCGTAAAGGATGGAGAGAGAGGGAGGGAGAGAAAGAGAGGGGGAGAATGGAGAGATGGATGTCATATCGTCATTGACGTGTAACCCACAGCATAAGGGCACGTAGCCATTAAAACTGGGTTGGATGATCTCGTTGAAGAGGGTGTGATTTTAAAGGTGACTTCTTCCTCAGACGATGATGATGACGACGATGGTTATGATGATGATAGTAATGATGATGTAATGGTACACGCCATGAAAATATTTTTCCCCCATTACGCATGAATCTAAACTGTTTGGCACAGCAGCATTAAGCGTACCGCTCTCAGGTCTTATTTTGGGCCTCATTGTGCGCACGTGCATCTCCCGAAGCCCGGTTTCCCCTCACACTCCGAGAGAGAGAGAGAGAGAGAGAGAGAGGAATGAGGAGGATATAAATGTTTTGCTTAACCAGAGGAAACATTGCTGCCGCTAACCGATCGCCGGATCCATTAAGCTAATTTATTAAACGCAATTTGCCTTGTGTCATTGGGCTGTGTAGCGCTGCAGAAAGAGAAGGTTGAAAACGGGGAGACAAGGGGCCGCTGGCGGGACAGCGGGGGAACACGGTTCTGACACACAGAATTAGAGGCGAATTAAGAGCCTCAATGAAGAGGTGGTTCCAGGATAAACACAGAGGAGGAATAGACAGAGAAGAGAGGAGGATAAGAAGCGATAGACAGAGAGGAGGGGACTGAATGTCTGTTCAGGTTTTACCAGAGGTTGGGTGTCAAACACAGAATAGCCGCCACCTGTAACATATTCAGATAGCCTACATAGGCCTATGTCATTAGTAATCTGCTTATATTCAGTGACATTGGTCTGTCTGTCTTCTGCAGCCTGTAAACCTGCATGGCTTATTCAGTGACTTTAGGCCTGCAGGTATAGCCTATTTTTCATAGCCTACCTCAGAATCCTGGATACATATCCATTGTGACTTGAGCTCGTGCTTGGCAGCGTTCCCACTTGCAGGTCAGCATGATTAGCACGTTTCTCTGCTGGCTAATGTGGTCCGAGTTGTTTTCCCCACGCATACAGCATTCAATCATCCCGTTTGTTTTGCAACCCCCTTTGTTCTGCTCGGAGGGTTCCACTCATGAGGGTTCCCACCGTTCTGGTTCCACTATTAGGCATATTTAAGGCGCTCTGTAACAAGACTCCTGCCTCCTTTTTCCAAGGTTGACTTATTTTTTTTGCAAACCCACAACAGCTATTTGTCTCAGCAGTCATAACTGTTAATGTTACATTAGGTGTTTGATATTTCATCATTCTAACCAATATTGTTCCAAGATAACGAATGTAAAATGAAACCGCAAGGAACGCGTTCGAATTCCCTCTGAAGGTTTCAGGGAGGAGAGTAAATCCCATGCGCCATGGCTATTAGCTTGGGTGATTTATTTTGTGTATGTCAGAAAACAAGAAGGCCAGAAAAAGAATATGGGCTTTATTTTCTATTACCAAACATTACAATCGCATTTCCATCACTGCACGGTTAAGTAATTTGCGAGAAAAAAGCCGATGGACTCTGGCGGCATGCTCGTGGCGTGTGTTTAAACCCATTACTTTGCCTTTTAATCAAACCGCGCACTCGTGTCAAAACGCGCTATTTTCGCCATGCATCTCCTCGCGCTCGTTCCAATTCACCGAGTGACCTTGAAAATGTTTGCTCTCCTAAACGTCTTCTCCCGCTCCTTCCCTCTCCCTCCCTCCTTCCCCCTCTCTCCCCCTTTTCCCCTTTCTCTCCCTCATCCTCTCCAAACCTCTCATCCATTTCTGCCTACCGGAGAAATACACATCAGTGTGAAACGGGAGAGCGCGTGGAGAGCGTGTATTGGCAAAGTAATCTATTTTTATAAGGTGATAATGATAACGATAATGGTGCATGGGGAAGAAAGCTTGGCTATATATGAGAAACTTCTAGCACACTGACACTACAGCAGACTGTAACAGACTCCTGCCTGAGCTAAAGTGTCATATCTAAACCAGAATTCATTCACACCTCGAGCCTGAGTGCCTCAGTCCACATTTCGCAAGTTTAATCGAGTTATCCAGATGTATTTCTGTTACATAAATCATGATTAACAGAAAGAATTAGATTAATATTCGCCATAATTGTTCCACCGATGTTATCACCCCAGTCTCCAGGCCTTGATAATGGATAGGCCTACTATATTAGTAACAATTACACTGGTGATATCAATTGATTTAACCCGAGCGGACATGGGTTAGTGAATCCAAGCAACACAATGTGAATTAGGCCTATAGGAGATACCTTTTGGCTGTGCGTGGTTCTCAGTGGAGATAGCTCGTGTAGGCCTATTCGTATTTTTCACATCGACAAAAACGCGCCTCTACAATAGGCTATTGTTGTTCCAAGAGCTTGACATGCACGGTTTGTGTGTGTTGATAGGAGGGGGGGGGGGTTAGCAGCAACATTCGGCCTTATGATTTATCGCAATCCGGGGAAGGCAGCTCCAGTTTTGGGCCTGTGCTGTCCTAACGCATTTCGCCTCAGCCATCAACCGTGATTAAACACCTGCTGTTGCCGGGAAACAAAGCGCGCTAATCCAATATGTATTTCTGACATATTAAATATCACCCAATCCCCTGACATCACGGCCGCTTTTCCTCGGGATGGAATTCTAAAACATATTTTTCTAATTTATGGACGGACGATAAATCAAAATTAAGTTTACGGACAACGAAATATACATCAATGCAAACTGACGCTGAAGCAAGCTCATAGGTATATAGGCAACGTGCCCGTAGACAGCGGGAACATATGCTCTGTTCTGTGGTAGCAAGCTGTGTGTGAGCTGAGCCGAACTCTGTTCTGTTATGTGGATACACTTGTATGCCGAGGCCACTCTTTTTACCTTGGAGCAGATGGTTTCTCTTGAAACTCTTGTGTGTATCCAGTCCTAGTCCTACTTATATCTGTAAGAGACCGTGACAATATATCTTGAAGGTTAACGTCATTGCATATTGACATTAATTAGGCTTACTGAAATATCAATGGGACTCCCTCTTAAAATAGGCTAAAGGTAAAATAAATAAATACATCTAATTGTAAGCAGCGTTCAGTTTTTAGAAAAACACACCACAGAAAGCAGGTTCAGATACTTTGAATTGCCTCCACATCTCAGAAAAAGGCTATTAATCCAGCTGTTTTGTATTTAGCCTAATTCATTCATTTAAATTGTAATTTATTTACGTAATTTATTAAGGTATAGGTATCAAAACGTATTTTTGTGAGACCAGTCCCTAACACACACAGGTAAGAGTTATAAGTGGCAGGGGCTGGAGAGGGAAAGTAAAAGGGTGTAAAACGTTATCATTGGAGAATGGCTATAGAGCCCTGAAATAATGCCTCCAGATATAGGCTTATACCCACAAACAAATAACATGTTAGTCCAATGTCATTGGTCCGCATTAACGCACAGCGCTTTCCCCCTTTTCAGTAAAACGATACAATCCGCAGATAAGTGCAGTTTCTTTCTGTGTTAATCCGCAGAGAAGTGCAGTTTCCTTCTGTGTAATATAACACACTAGGCACAAACACACAAACACACTGCTAAACCTCTGCTACAGATTTGTCATTGATGTTGAAATAGATCCCCTGGCCTACACTCACTTTCTCTCTCTCTCCCCCCCTCTCTCTCTCTCTCTTTCCACCTTTGTCCCCTCACCTCAGAATGTTGTTACCATGATGACAGACACCAGAGCACGCGGCGGGGGCCACTCTCCCCCTCCGCCACTGTCCCCCGTGCGGTGTGACACTCATTGTATGTGACTCCTCAATTCCGCTGCTTCCCCGAATCTCCTGCCCATTCCTACCGCTGTATACCGCGCTATGAACTATCTGGACAACTAGCGTTTGTCGCTTCTCTGCCCACTGTGCACAGGTAATGGATCTGCCGGACCCGGCTGTTGTGCGGAAAATATCAGAGAAAGACGCATACACACATGCCGGAAACGATACAGGCCCCATCAAAAGGCAGAATGTTATTCCATTTGTGGCATCTCTGGCCGCTTAAGGTAACCTAACTATGCTAAAATAGCCTCTGTGTTAGTGGACATGTTTAAAAATGATAGGCCCACTGTGAAGTTTTCCCATCACCACAATGACCCATTATAGGATAACGGAAAGGCGAACCTGGGTAATTGTTTATAGTGGCCTTTAATGAATGCATAATGATCGCATTTCATGCTTCCTAATGAAAATAAAGTATATTTTCAGGCGTACAAAGTTTGTGGCCAATATGGCGGGTAATTTGCGTAATGTTTTGTTATTCATATTTATGTAAATAAGCAACTATTCTTAATTCAATCATTTAAGATAGATGAAAACGTTTGAATAGCGCACAGGAATTCATTTAGCTCGTGGAAAATGAAGGCGACAGTAATTTTCAGCACCTTGGACAACGTGGGGGAAAAATAGACGCATTCGGCTAAAGTTTCTCACTCACATCTCGCATTGTGTAGTCATAAATCATTTAGTGTTATTTGAATACTTTTGAAAATAATTCCATGTTTTTCCTCAGTAATGTGACTTCCATATGCTCTGTCATTCGGCTGAATTATTGGACTTTTATTCTTTGTGCTGATGTATTTAACCGATATGTAAACAGGACTGACTCTTGGCCTCCAACCTGGAACTATTTTCTCGTTTCTCTTTTTCTCTTTTTCTCGTTTCTCTAGTTTCTCTAAATCTTTTATTTTCTCAATATTAGTTAAAGGTGCTATATCTACATGCCAAGCCTATTATATTGCATAATGACAATGGAGGAACTTTTAAGGTGAGATGAGCAGTTGAAGGATAACCAACTAATAGAACAGTTGAACATGGAATTATGATATTTGTCCCCAACACAAAATGACAGATATTGAAAAAACAATGACGGGTGTTCAAAAACACATTACCTTGTCAAAATGTACTTGCAGAAAAAACAGTAGGCCTACAAAAAGATAAATGGAGAGAAGGAGAGTGAAAAATGTAGACATTCCTATCTATTCAGCGACTTTTATGTCAGACAGCACAATTTAATGGCGACGTCAATGTCCAGAAAATGAATGGTTGCTTTAACTGTAATATTCATTTCCCTGACAAATTGGTTTCCTTTTCCTAACATGCCTCCCACTGCTCCACTTACCTTCTGCGAAGCAGGGTTCTATTTTCTATTTTGCAGTATTTGTGCAGCAAGCTATAACAACACAAGCTCCTTATTTGATGGACCCTTTGCATACACAACACACACGATACAAGTTACTCCTTCCACTTCATATTTTCTCATTTGTTTAACAATCATTTGTGTAAATTACAAATTAAAAGTCCTCTGAATTACAGAACTGGTGCAGTGCATTCACTAGGGCCTATATTTCCTGAATGTGGAGACTTGTATAGACCTACATGATGAGGCCTCTTAAGCCAGTGTGTGTATGTGTTTTACTGCCTGTGCATTGGCCTTTATTCTGTAAAGTATCTTATCACATCTCCTGCTTCTTTCAGAGAATGGAATAATGGAATATGTACGGATAACATCAGCGCAAAATAATTTGTTTCAAAAAAGTGTGTGTATGTGTGATCCGCGAGCATATATAAGTATATACACTGAGTGTACAAAACATTAGGAACACCTTCTCTTTCCATGACATAGACTGACCAGGTGAATGCAGATGAAAGCTATGATCCCTTATTGATGCCACTTGTTAAATCCACTTCAATCAGTGTAGATGAAGGGGAGGAGACAGGTTAAATAAAGATTTGTAATCCTTGTGACAATTGAAACATGAATTGTGTATGTGTGCCATTCAGAGGGTGAATGGGCAAGACAAAATATTGAATTGCCTTTGAACAGGGTATGGTAGTAGGTGCAAGGTACACCGGTTTGTGTCAAGAACTGCAACGCTGCTGGGTTTTTCACACTCAACAGTTTCCCGTGTGTATCAAGAATGGTCCACCACCCAAAGGACCTCTCGACAACTTGACACAACTGTGGGAAGCATTGGAGTCAACATGGGCCAGCATCCCTGTGGAACGCTTTCGACACCTTGTAAAGTCCTTGTCCCTACGAATTGAGACTGTTCTGAGGGCAAAAGGGGAGAGTGCAACTCAATATGCCTTCGGAAAGTATTCAGACCCCTTGACTTTTTCCACATTTTGTTACGTTAAGGCCTTATTCTAAAATGTTTTTTTTTTTTTTTACAATCCTCAGCAATCTACACATAATACACCATAATGACAAAGTGAAAACAGGTTTTTAGAAGTTTTAGCAAATGTAAAATAAAATAAAAAATAAGTCAGTGTCCCTACGAATTGAGGCTGTTCTGAGGGCAAAACGGGAGAGTGCAACTCAATATTAGGAAGGTGTTCCTAATGTTTTGAACGCTCAGTGTATAATTGTGTGTTTGCATGTGTATGTGTGCTTGTGTGTATACTCATATGCATGTGTGTATTTGTGCATATTTGTTTCCATGTGTGTATGTGTGCATTTGTGGCAGGTAGCTTAGTGGTTAAGAGCGTTGTGCCAGTAACCGAAAGGTTGCTGGTTCTAATCCCCGAGCCGACTAGGTGAAAAATCAGTCGATGTGCCCTTCCGCAAGGCACTTAACCCTAATTGCTCCTGTAAGTCGCTCTGGATAAGAGTGTCTGCTAAATGACTAAAATGTAAATGTATATACAGTGCCTTCGGAAAGTATTCAGACCCCTTGACTTTTTCCACATTTTGTTACGTTAAGGCCTTATTCTAAAATGGATTTTTTTTTTTACAATCCTCAGCAATCTACACATAATACACCATAATGACAAAGTGAAAACAGGTTTTTAGAAGTTTTAGCAAATGTAAAATAAAACAAAAAATAAAATACCTTATTTACATAAGTATTCAGACCCTTTGCTATGAGACTCGAAATTGAGCTCAGGTGCATCCTGTTTCCATTGATCATCCTTGAGATGTTTCTACAACTTGATTGGAGTCCACCTATGGTAAATTCAATTGATTGGACATGATTTGGAAAGGCACACACCTGTCTATATAAGGTCCCACAGTTGACAGTGCATGTCAGAGCAAAAACCAAGCCATGAGGTTGAAGGAATTGTCCGTAGAGCTCAGAGACAGGATTGTGTCGAGGCACAGATCTGGGGAAGGGTACCAAAACATTTCTGCAGCATTGAAGGTCCCCAATAACACAGTGGCCTCAATCATTCTTAAATGGAAGAAGTTTGGAACCACCAAGACTCTTCCCAGAGCTGGCCACCCGGCCAAACTGAACAATCAGGGGAGAAGGGCCTTGGTCTGGGAGGTGACCAAGAATTCGATGGCCATTCTGACAGAGCTCCAGAGTTCCTCTGTGGAGATGGGAGAACCTTCCAGAAGGACAACCATCTCTGCAGCACTCCACCAATCAGGCCTTTATGGTAGAGTGACCAGACGGAAGCCACTCCTCAGTAAAAGGCACATGACAGCCCGCTTGGAGTTTGCTAAAGGCACCTAAAGACTCTCAGACCATGAGAAACAAGATTCTCTGGTCTGATGAAACCAAGATTGAACTCTTTGGCCTGAATGCCAAGCGTCACGTCTGGAGGAAATCTGGCACCATCCCTACGGTGAAGCATGGTGGTGGCAGTATCATGCTGTGGGGATGTTTTTCAGCGGCAGGGACTGGGAGACTAGTCAGGATCGAGGCAAAGATGAACGGAGCAAAGTACAGAGAGATCCTTGATGAAAACCTGCTCCAGAGCACTCAGGACCTCAGACTGGGGTGAAGGTTCACCTTCCAACAGGACAACGACCCTAAGCACACAGCCAAGATAACGCAGGAGTGGCTTCGGGACAAGTCTTTGAATGTCCTTGAGTGGCCCAGCCAGAGCCCGGACTTGAACCCGATCGAACATCTCTGGAGAGACAGAGCTTGAGAGGATCTGCAGAGAAGAATGGGAGAAACTCCCCAAATACAGGCGTGCCAAGCTTGTAGCGTCATACCCAAGAAGACTCAAGGCTGTAATCGCTGCGAAAGGTGCTTCAACAAAGTACTGAGTAAAGGGTCTGAATACTTATGTAAATATGATATTTCAGTTTTTTATTTTTAATAAGTTAGCAAACATTTCTAAAACCTGTTTTTGCTTTGTCATTATAGGGTATTGTGTGTAGATTGAAGAGGGGGAAAAAAACGTTTAAAAAAAATCCATTTTAGAATAAGGCTGTAACCTAACAATGTGGAAAAAGTCAAGGGGTCTGAATACTTTCCGAAGGCACTGTATACTCTCGCATGTGTATAAGTGTGTGTGCAAGCCTGCCTTTCTGTGTTTCTCTGTGTGTCTAAATGAAAGAGAGAAATAGTGTGCAAGACCAGAGATGATTTTTCAATGTGTTTAGCTCCAGCCTCAGCCCCCTCCACTACAGAGGATCTAATCAATCTGCCAGCTATTAAGTTTGTTAATTGATAATGCATACTAATTAGGCCGGCCGCAGTTACTTTGGAGACTCTGAGGAGGTAATTGTAGGCTCAGGTCCAAATGGAGTTTACAGCAGGCTGTGCCAGGTAAAAACGCATTAGAGGGAGGGGGGGAGGAGAGGATGGAGGAGGTTGAGAGGAGAGAGGAGTGGAGGGAGGGGACAGGGAGGGAGGAGGTGGAAGGAAGAGGTTGAGAGGAGGGAGGATGAGATGGAGAGAAAGAGAAGAGAAAAAAGGGTGGAGGAGAGGTGAGGAGGGAGGATGGGTCAACTCCAATGTCAGTCTACGTGTATAGAGATCTACTCTGAAGTAGATGCTCTAATTACGGTTTTCCATTGTGTTGCTAGATGAGAGAGTGTAGCTATTTAAGTCATAAAGACTGGGCTGTCATCGGATTACAAATGACAGAAAAGCGTGTGGTGTGTGTGTCCTGCTAGAAGTAGCAGTATGAGTCAGTGTGATTGACATGCACTTAACATAAGCGGATCACACAACTAGCTCTCACAGTCTCACATCGTCAAGTTTCAAAGTGTTTAAAGGTTAAGTTTAGGCATTAACTCTGAATGGTTAATGTAAGAGTTAAGGTTTGGGATAGGCTTTCTATTGCTGGATTTGAAGGTGCGAAACAACTTTCTATCGCTAGATTCATACATGCAACCTTTGGCACCGGAGGCAGATGCTTACACCCATCCGCCATGCCCATCCACAACACCCTAGCAAAACCGAAACCTATATGAAGGTAACAGCGCTCCATGTTGCCCCTAGTGGCCAGTTTTCACGTCATCTCGCGACGACCTCAGACATGGATGGACGTCAAATACTGACTTGTATCACGGGTGACCTGGCTGGATCACATGTGTGATGTGTGTATTTGAAATGTGGATCAGAGGGCTGCTTGTTAATTGAGACGGCTGTGGCGTGTGTTTACGTCCCACTCAGTGTCAGCCTGACGACCCTGTAATCCCTCCGTCAGTCTGGGAACAAACAGACTCTGTGTCCCTGAGAGAGAAAGGCATGGAGGGAGACTGTGTCAAAAACATGTTCTACACTACAGCACCACTCACTGTCTTTGTCACAAAGAGAAGATAGGAGAAGAGGAACGAGAGAAGAGAAGACAGGAGAAGAGAAGTGAGGCCTTGTCATGGCAGTTCTCTCTGTGATCAGTGTCATGGTTCACATTCCAAAGAAACATCAGAAAAGCATTGAATTTATTTTCACAGAAGCTAAATGTGGTGGGACTGAAGGACCTATTCATTCAAACTGGATATCCGGAGGTTTTGGAATAGGAGGAAGCCACATGGAAGCAACATATACAAATCAAATATATTGTAATTCCTGAGAGGGAACTTCGTGACATAACACATTGTTATATCTAGCCAGCAATCCAGATTAATATTTTGTAACCTGCAGCTGTAACTTGCAAATCATGTCACTTTTCCTGTCTCAACAAACTGTAGTTGGATTGTTGATTAAATTAGATGAGAATGGATGTGACGGACCAACACCATCACAACATTTCCTCCACTACACCAGCTATGTGACAGAGCTCAACAGAGAGTTATGTGTAAAACACTTTCTGTTTCATTTTCAGTCAGACGGTTATTTTTGGTTATTCTATTTCACATCATTGTTTTTGCAGATGACAAAATGTATATAATATCAAACTCAATGAAGAGAGAGAGAGTGTAAACTATGCCAGTTAGTTTTATGTTGTCACATCATTTCCTAAGCCCTCTCCTCCATTTTAAATATGACAAAACCCTTTGTGGATTTAATCATTCATTTTGAGAGATTTCACTTGCAATGTGAACTTATCATTCACTCTCTCTGGCCACTTGTTAAATCTCTCTTTATCTCTACTCTCTCCTTCCTCTTTCTTTCAGTTGTGTTTGTTTCTCTCTGGCCTCGCGGGACACCCCGAAACAGACATCTTTGCCAGATTCATTTTCTGATCAAAGCTGTTTGATTTTGTCAAATTTGCCACATTGGAGCTGATCTCTATTACTGAGATAAATAGCCCCGGGCTAACTGTCAACGAAAACTTGTAAGCTAATCAATTATTCCAATTTCTTCCAGCTGGATTTCTCCTGGGAGTCGGCCTCTAGGAAATACACTTTTTGATTAGTACATTTCTGTGTGTGTGTGTCTGGACATTCGCATGTGTCGTATTTGATTAGTGTGCAGGCTGTTGGAGTGAGCAGGGAGGCAGAGGGAGGCAGAGGGCCTGTCAGACAGCAGAGGAGAGGAGGCCTCTAATGCATTATGCATTGACAGAGCCCTGGAACCTGGATGCTGCTGCCACCTTGGCTGCCACGCCTGGGAGAAGAGGGGAGAAAGGAGAGGGGCTGGATTGGCCTTCTTACCTGTGGGGGCCTTAACTGGGATCTGGCTCTGAGCTCCTTGCCCAATCTCTCCTGGGAGGGGAGAGTTTGACAGAACCAATACGACAAGGCAGGCAGTCCCGTTGGACGACACTTGCATATAGGCACGCACACGCACACACTCACACAAAAACACACACGCTAACACATGCAGAAAAGCACACACACACACCTTCCCCTCCCCTCTCTCCTGGCCTGGAAATGGGTGGCTGGCCATAGAAAGTGTGTCATCAGCAGAAACAGACAGAGTGAGAAGATGTGACTGATAGACTGGGGGAGAGAATTGATGGGCTCCCACGTCCCCTGGCCAACCCCTGGTCCTCCAACCCTCCATCCATCCCTCCAACTCCTCTCTCCTCTCTCCCCGTTCTCTCCTCCATGGCCAACCAGTTTGTCCTCCTTTCATTGCTCATCCCCTCTATCTCTTTCTCCATCCTCCTCCTCTCTCCTTTCTCTTTCTCCTCTCCTTCTCCTCCTCCCCCTCT
Source organism: Coregonus lavaretus (assembly GCF_964263955.1). NCBI lineage: Eukaryota > Metazoa > Chordata > Actinopteri > Salmoniformes > Salmonidae > Coregonus > Coregonus lavaretus. The sequence continues at coordinate 14,530,553 of NC_140011.1, forward strand.
CCTCTCCTCCCTGGTCTGTCTCTCCGCTCTGCTGGTCCTGGTGACTCAATAAGTCCCAGCATGCTCCATACCTCCCGGCGCTGCTCGGCTGCGTTCGGACCAGCAGCAGATTAAATAGTTGTGTGTGTGTGTACGAACGCCAAAACCACACACACCATTCATCAAGCCACCAAAACTGTCCCTAGATGATTACCTCTTCCAAACCAGCCCAGAACCAGGGGGAGGGCCGGGGGAGGCAAGGGGGAGCCAGGGGGAGATTGAGGGGGGAGGGGAGACGGTAAATGAAACTTTTGAGGGGTCAGTGGTTTTGTACTTTGGCTATTCATCTTCTCTCCCTCACCTCGTTGGGGCTTGCGGGCGGGCGCAGGGAGAGGGTGCTTCTGGGTAATTACCTCTCGGAGCGCGGCGCTGCTTCATTATGTCCCACTATTCCAATCCACTGAAACATCTTTAATTTAGTCTGCTGAAGCAGCTAGCACACACACACACACACACAGGCCAGGAGATGGGGGAGGAGGTGTGTGCATGTGTGTGTGTGTGTGTGTGTGTGTGTGTGTGTGTGTGTGTGTGTGTGTGCGTGCGTGCATGTGTGTGTGTGTATGTGTGTGTGTGCATCAGCAGGGGCCTTACCTCTCAGGGTAATGTGTGTATGCATATTAAGGGGTTGGATCACTTCTATTTCAACTCAGCCCATTTAGGAAATGAATCGAAATGCAATTCATCAGCTGCAGAGATTGCCCATTATTTTCAATGAGTATTGTTTTTCAGCTCAGGAATTGGATTTTCATTGTTTGACCCCAAGCCGGGTAGGAAGAGCGCGGGTATGTAAAAGAGCTCGAAATGTAGTCATTATTGAATAGGACTAATTCACGATAGGTCAGGAATATTGAATACCAGTAATATGATTTGTTTATTATTAATTCATTGTGACATTTAGTTATTTCTTACAAAACTTAAGTAGTTGGGGTATTGGTGTAGGTCTAGGTGTTTCTGTCTATAACGACATGACCTCTGTTTAATCCTTCTTGATCTCATTCTCATACTTGGACTCATTCTCATACTTGGACTCATTCTCATACTTGGACTCATTCTTTATAGTCATTGGTCACACTCTGAGTCAGACAGTCAGACAGAACAGTGACAACTTCTGTATGAATGAAAAGCCCACCGGGCCAGAGATGACAACATGTCGCTCCGTCCTGGCCAAGTATGTGTGTGTGTCTCAGATCTGGAACGAGACAAGAGGACAGACAAGGACAGAAAAAGTGGCCTTTGTTATGACAGAGCCTTGGGGACCAGAGTTACAATCTCTGGGAAGATGTTTTTCTCTGTTCTCTGTTCCCCATAACAGATCAGTCAGCCGCTGCACACAGTACTGTCACTCATACACACATGCCTTATGACAGAGACAACTGTGTTGGATGTGGGATGAAAACTAGACTTATTGGGCAGTTGTTTGATTCTCCTTTGTGTACTTTGCTTGCCTCTGGTGGGGATTTGTATTTTTAAGAAGTAGGCAAAAGTAGGCAACTGTTGTAGTCATGGTGACAAAGGCATGTTTTAGTTCAATCGAACATATTTTTTGTAGGCTTGAAAAATATGTCTTAACATGGTTGAAATCTTGTCATCTAACATCGCTCCAAAACAGATTTTAACCAAGAAATGTCCCATGCAAATTTTGCCCACTGGGGTGTCGCTCCTATGGCTCCTCTAGCTGCATCATATCCTGTGTCCCAGCACCTTCACTTCCTGTCTCTGTCCTTCTGCTCTGAGAGGCTCCTCTAACTAACTAACCAGGCTTCTAATAGACACAACCCTGTTAGAGACTATTGGCTGGCTGGCTGGCTGGCTGACTGGCTGGCTGACTGACCCTGAGTATGAGTGCTAATCAGAAAATGAATTTCCACACACACACACCTCTTCCTGTATGAGGGACCTGAGGCAGAAGGATACCCCCACTGGAAAAGTGAGAAGGGAGAGAGGGAGTGTAGGGAGCGAGGGAGTGTAGGGAGAGAGGGAGAGAGGGAGCAAGGGAGAGATGGAGCGAAAGAGAGATGGAGAGAGGGAGTGTAGGGAGAGAGGGAGCGAGGGAGAGATGGCGCGAAGGAGAGATGGAGGGAGGGAGAGAGGGAGTGTAGGGAGAGAGGGAGCGAGGGAGCGAGGGAGCGAGGGAGAGATGGAGCGAAGGAGAGATGGAGGGAGGGAGAGAGGGAGTGTAGGGAGAGAGGGAGCGAGGGAGCGAGGGAGAGATGGAGCGAGGGAGAGAGGGAGTGAGGGAGCGAGGGAGCGAGGAAGAGATGGAGCGAAGGAGAGATGGAGGGAGGGAGAGAGGGAGTGTAGGGAGAGAGGGAGCGAGGGAGTGATGGAGCGAAGGAGAGATGGAGGGAGGGAGAGAGGGAGTGTAGGGAGAGAGGGAGCGAGGGAGAGATGGAGCGAAGGAGAGATGAGGGAGGGAGAGAGGGAGTGTAGGGAGAGAGGGAGCGAGGGAGCGAGGGAGGGAGGGAGAGAGGGAGTGTAGGGAGAGAGGGAGCGAGGGAGTGTAGGGAGAGATGGAGCGAAGGAGAGATGGAGGGAGGGAGAGAGGGAGTGTAGGGAGAGAGGGAGCGAGGGAGCGAGGGAGAGATGGAGCGAAGGAGAGATGAGGGAGGGAGAGAGGGAGTGTAGGGAGAGAGGGAGCGAGGGAGAGAGGGAGTGTAGGGAGAGAGGGAGCGAGGGAGTGTAGGTTGAGATGGAGCGAAGGAGAGATGGAGGGAGGGAGAGAGGGAGTGTAGGGAGAGAGGGAGCGAGGGAGCGAGGGAGTGTAGGGAGGGCAGGAGCAGCCAGCTGGGTTGTAGGAGTAATAAAGAAGGAGAATCAATAGGCCATGCAATGGAGCCAAGGTGCTGCCATTCATCACGCCGCCTCCCTGACTCCCATCATTCATCATGCTCAATGAGGCAGCAAATAGGAAAATGACTATTTGTATCAAACACATCTGCACTCATCCACCAAGGTATTTCATTCCCATTAACTCCCAGAGTAAAATACGCACAGGGTTCGGGCTTTTCTGTGTTGTTGTTACTTGTGATTGTGTGTGTGTGTGTGTGTGTATGCGTGTGTGTGTTTTCTTTGTGTTGTGGTGTGTGTTTTTGTTTGTACAGGTTGGCGGTGGAAAATGTATCTGGCAAAGAACACATTTATGGTCGTTTTTTTTGTGTCTTTGTGGAGGTACATTTTTACGAGGGACTGCTCATCCCTCCCCCAATTCCTTCCTCCTACCCCCGTCACTCCCTCACCCCTCCCTCCTACTCACCCACCACCAAGACCCACGCCCCAGTCATCTTTTATGGGCTGTCATTGGTGAGTTTTTGTGTATGTCTTCATCGGTGTGTATCCTTTCAACTCCTCTCTGCTTTGTCTTCATGTACACACACACACACACACACACACACACATACACACACACGGCTGCTCTGTTTGCGTTTTGGGTTTGAGAGCACTGTAATAAATCTAGGTGGTTGACTGTAAGTATGGCTTGTATTATTCCAGGACAGCGTCCTCATGTCCTCAGCCTTATAAATCCACTAGGCTGCCAGGTAAGACAGAGGTGCTTCTCTTCACAGCAGCCACGGGAAGCAGGCAGGATGGGATGCAAATGTGCAGGGCTATCATCATTATAGAGTAATACCCCATGAAATGGCTGGATCATTACTGTCTATGGCAGCAACATTATCATCTACCGGCTTTATGGGCTGCTGGGGCGTGGTAGAGAGGCTGTATAGAAAAGAGAGATGGAGGTGTGTGTGTGTGTGTGTGTGTGTGTGTGTGTGTGTGTGTGTGTGTGTGTGTGTGTTACTGTAACCCTTTGCATTACCCCAGTAGTGTTTGTTTGGATGCTTCTCCCCTGGTGGTAGTCCTATCACATCAACAACAGTCACTGTTTTAATTATGTTTCAAATGTTGATTAATGTGGACCATCTTCAAAACAAAAACATAAACAACTAGATGCACATTAAAAGGCTAATTATGAGGCTGGAGAACTTTTGTAAGATAATGGAAATATCAACCAATGCTTTGCTCATAGCCGACACATTCAACCAAAAATATATATTCTCACATTTCTGCAATGAGGCAAAAATAACATTCCTCACACAATTTGACTAAAACAAGAATGTTACAATGCTTACAAAAAAAGTGACTGTATTTCTGGAGTGCTTTCTGGATATATATATGAAAGTTTGATCTCAACACTTCTGCTATGTGTGCATGGACACACTTCCCAATCCAGAATAAGCATGTGTCCAGATATGTCATTAAAGCACAAAGATAATATATCCATCTACTTGTAAGATTTGTTAAGCCTTATTACGTTTCAAAACATGCAGCCAATTGTTATGTTCATATATCAGTTGTTTGTGTGTTCTTGCTGAGAGATTATGCAATTTAGTGGCCTACCTGAAATATAAATGTTTTCCTTAGAGCTCTCCCTTTAAAATAGTCTAAAAATAGCAAGGTACTCTAAACTCAGTTTTCTCTCATTTGCACGTTGTCAACTAAAAAGGAAAAAAAAAATCTACTCCCTCCAAAGTTCAATATCACACAGCTGGAGGTAAGAATGTGTGCATTGCTTCTCTACTATCAGTCATTCTAGCAGAGTGTGGGAGAGAATAGACAGGCAAGGTTAATAGCGCTGTAATGTAGGATTTAGTTGAACGAAAAATACTGTGATTTTGCAAATGACTGAAATTAGATTATTTATTGCCAATTACCAACACCTCACTTAGCCTCCTACGGCCTCATTCACTACAGTGTCATTCATCGTAGTATGTTAAAAAGTAATTGAGGTTCCTAAGACCATTTAGACCACGGCATTTAAGAGCTGGCCGTATGCGGTTTTGAAACCACTTTAACTGCACTGTAAGTGACCGTGTCTCTGCTCTGCCCCTATAACCATATAACGGCCTATACCTGCCTTCTCGCACATTAACCCTCCTGCAATGTAGCCAAGTCTAAAAGGACCGTATTCAATCAAAATAGATCAGCGGGTTTTCCGGGGTGACAGAAAAATAACATTCCTTTTCTGCTGCGAGAAATTATGTTTGAATTTTCATGTTTATAATATTTTCACACAATAATTTAATTACATCCAAACATTCCAAAGAACCAGGAGCCCACATAAAATAGCTCAAATCATGAAACCTAAAATCGATAGGCAATACTATTTTGATACTTATAAGTTCCACCTGGCAAGACATTCTTGGCTTGACGGGAGAAAAGGCCCGCTTCACATAGTTGCACGGTGCGCACGCATTTCCATCTTGATCGTGAGTTGAGATTGTCATGTTCCACTCCTTGCACTTCTCCTCTCCTCTCTTCCCTCTCTCATTCTCCTCCTCCTCCTCCACACTTGGCGACGTGCCTGCGCCCTACTTTCCAGTTGACTCCTCGGGGATCAGCCAGCCAAAGTCACTGACTGCGGGAACAGACCTTTCAAATTCATAAAATTCATAGGATTTTTCACAAATGAATGAACACAATTTTATACCAATTTCCTCATTATGCAAATATGCAAAATTTCACATTTAGGCCAATTACGGTCCCGCACAGTTCCAAATTCACCCGTTTAAGCCGTAATTGCAGAAACTATCAAATAATTACTGCAGCTAATTGGGGATATTTGTGACAGATACAACAAATTCTAACACAAATTAGGCCTACATTTTATTCAAGGAGCCACTGAATGCCACTGCAATTTTTTTTATTGAAGTCTAATTTAACTTAGGCTACATAGCTAACGAAGTGAACTGAGTGCTTGTTATCAAATTTGAACAATTCATAACGCTCTAATGCAGAATGATGAAATAAATGGGTTCAAGATCTTTACAATATTTTCCTGATCTCTTTCCTCGGCCTCTCTATTTGCGGAAAATTAGGCTATCCCCTGTTATGATTTTAGGTGTCATAAAACTCCCATCTGAGATCTGACTGTCGTTAAAGCTGATAAAAGCCCACATTTTATTTTATAACCAAGTTATGGTTTCTCCTCTGAACCGGGCTGCATGGATTTAACTGTAAAACGTAGTTTGCGTCCCCCCCCCCCCCCCCCCCCCCTCCTCTCCCACCCCTCTTTACCTGAAAGCGCCGGTGTTGTGCGCCGGGGAAGGTCATCTTTGGACATGGACATCTATCCCACCTAACCAGCAGACACCAGCATTTATAACTGTCTGGCTGGTGACCCGTTAGCGGGTTATGGGTCTACCCCTCGGGCAGTGATTTGTTTAATCCGGGGGAATGGTTCTGGCGCTATGTAAACAAGACCAGGGCAGAATAAAGGTGGCCACCCAAGTGTAGCGTGGAGGTCTATTTGTCAGAGAACCTTCATAGAATAGTCTGCTGGATTGGAGAGGTGACGTCTCTATTTTTACGCAGAGGGCACTAAGAGGCTCAGAGGGTAGACCATTAGAGGACAACATTAACTGGGACACATAGGCCTACCATCAATGTTTTGTAATAGGCCTAGCAATCAATTATTGGGGAAAAAACAACAACAATCAGTCATAGCCTAATGTGATGTTAACCCCAAGGCTTGACATGTAGGCCTGTATGCCCAAATAAACACGCGTTTGGATTCGACTGAGGCGCAGGATAATAGGTCAAAGGTTTAACCGCCAACTTAAGAACTCAAAACTTCTCAAGGAGTAGGAGTATAAATCATCCTTTCACAGCATATAGACATTTAAAAGCATGCACGTGCTTTTAATTCACCACCATTGTCGCTAAGTAATTTCTAATTGAAAAATTACTGAGTTCTAATAAACTGAAATTCATTCTTAATGACTTAAGTGGTTGCATAGGTCTAGAAATTACTCTCTTCATTAGAAGGTACATTTTTTATTTGTTAGAAATATTCCAGATGTAGGCCTATTCAAATAAAACTGGCTATTTGTCACGGCTTCTCACCTTTGACTCATCTGGCATTGTTTGGTATAGGCCAATAATTATAAATCCACTTTGATACTAATAGGAATAATTGTTTCTATTATGATTTTTATAACCAACATCACATCTCTCTGCTCTGAACTTATATCAAAGGATAGAG
>NC_140011.1:14542630-14636648 GCF_964263955.1 Coregonus lavaretus
TCGGCGCATGATTTGATCTGATATGATTGTAACCCTAAACCTGAACCTAACCCCTAAGCCAAAAATATACTTTTTCCTAAATGTCCCCACTTGTCCGAATTTTCCTTGTTTTACTATCTTTGTGAGGACTTCTGGTCCCCACAAGGATAGTAAAACCAAAAACACACAGTTTTAAAATCAAGTAAAAAATCGGAGGAATATTCGGCAACTTGAGAGTGGCTTATAAATGAGCAAGACTAGGCTATTACTTTACTGAACACACATTGACCTATTCAGAAATGTTATGAATGCATCCTTCCTTCCTTCCTTTCTCCCTTCCCACCCCATCCGTTTTTATAATGATCTGACATGACTGAATAGGTGAAATCAGTCCAAACTTTGCTTTAGCTTTCACATATCCAATCATGTAGGATTTGAATCCCACATTTCTCGATTTAATTTCCTCTTGTATTACATTATATCACTAGATCTCGTATCATTGACTCGTTAGACACATCAAATTCTTAGCCTTTCTATCCCAAATTCCTGGAATTAGGCCTACTCCAAAACTCCAAAATGGACTTTTGCCCAAAAGATGCCCTACTTCTCTCCCGCGGCACACAGTGCGCATGCCCAGGATCTCGTGAGCGATATTGTTGTGCTGTGTTGGATAGCAACCGTTTCACAGTATTTCAGTAAACTAGTAACTTATTGTGTCTTTTAAGAATATCAGTTAACATGGCAGATCCAAGAATACGACAGATTAAAATCAAGACTGGCGTTGTTAAGCGGTAAGTGCAGTTTTTAATTCATAACATCTTAAAAGATAGTAGGCTAGCTAGTTAGCTTGCTAACTGACTAACATGCTACACCCACAAGGCCGCGGATACCTACGGCTCGAGACAGAAGTCAGACTGTGCGTCGAGAACAATTCGCCGTTATAGATTTAACTATACACCGGTGCTTTAGGGAGGTGCATGCATTGTCAATTAAAATAAGGCAGTAGCAAGGACATAAGAACCTGTACTTCATAACATATTTTAATAATATACATTTTATGTTGTTGAGTGACTTTCGCATTTTTAAACCATTTATAGTAAGTGCGTGTGTGCTAATGTTAGCAAGTCATCCCTGTTAGTAAGTGTTGCCTAATGGTAAGTGGCTAGCATACAAGCTAGCATGCAACATACTTTGCATTCTCTTCTCGACAATCATTATGGATGCAAATCTGATGTTATGACAACCCCTGATATGTACTGTTGTGCTACTTTTAATTTTTTTTAATGTATCCTATTATTTTCAATGTAAATCTTACTCAGGCCTTGTGAATAAAAAAAACTAAAAATCTACTTTGCATTCTCTTGGCAGGTGCGCAATAAGCAGTCGCTACATGGCCTTACTATGCTACAGTACTAGCATTGTTTTCTCTTGTCATCTCTGCCCAAGGTGCAAGCAATGCACTCGTCAGAGCCATATAGACCATGTTTTGCTAGCTAAGTGTTCATGTGAATGTAGGCTAAAGGCCTATTTATGGTCAGTGACCGTACAATTGTAAACATAAGCCTAAATGCAGGCATTTGATGCACTGCAGCTGATTTTCTGCAAGCTCATTCTCATCTGAGCCAGGTTCTTTTTGTTGACAAGGCAATCAGTTTTAGCTTAGAGTTGCACAGTTAGGCCCTGGCTGCAAATTACTGATGTTTTCCCTGACGGGGCATTCCCTCCCTACAGTCCAACATCTGACTATAATCTGTTAGTTAAAAAAATTAAATGGAACACACAAAAGTAGTCACGATTAGATCTATTTCACTAATCATACTAATATTTCCAGCCTCCTTTTATTTCTGATGCATCCTAATCTTTTATCGGAAGGACAGAACAAGAATGTGATATTTTAAATCATGTTCTCCTGAAAGCTATTCAGTAGCTTCTATTCCTCAAAAAATTCCATCACAACACTGGACATCATCCATATATAATCTAGCTAATCCATAAATAGAATAGTAGGCCTAAGCATGGAGAGGATTTTTTGCTCACCCTCTCTTATCACCGCCTGGTTCACTCCCTCCGTGGCCCTTTGTGTAAATGTGCTATCGATTGTGTTTTGATTAGGGTCACAATACTAACGGGCTCCCTGATGAGTGTGGGTAATGGCGGTGGCGGCTGAGAATTCTCCCTCAGAAGGTGATGTTACAGAGAGGGTGTCTGATGCAGTGGAAAAACTGTAGGCCCGCCGGTGTATTGAGAGGTGGTGCTTTATCAAGTTGGTTGAAACACATCTCCATTCTAGAATGGCTTCATTTACATTCTAAAACGTCTCTATTCTCATTCCTTCCTATGCGGCCCCATTCAGAATAGGTTGACTTCATCATCGGCTGTCCTAGGAATGGAAGATTTTACTGAGGCATATTAAGTAAGGAGAGGTCCATTACCCATTCAGCACCTGTGGCCTGTAGCATGACCTTGGTATTGGAACCTGCAGCCTCTGTTCAAAGTCAGATGGAACAGACTGCCTTTGCGCTCTTTGTCTGTTTCTCGTGTAATTCTGTACCCTACTATATCCTGTCTCTCTTTCCCTCTTTCTCTCATGTCCCCCTCACTCTCTCTCTTTCATTCTCACTATCTCTTTCTCCCCCTCTCTCATTCCTCATATGTTATTAAAAGCCTAGCAGCTCCCTGTCGGCTCTCTCCCAGTAAGGCCTGTTCCATTGGCTTTGTGGCTTTGTACATTCCAGTCAGTGCCTCCTCTCTGCCCTAGCGAGGCGGATGCCCTTAATAAAATGACAACAGTAATTTGGCTTTGTCATTCGGGCCTTGGCATAGGGCTAGGCCGGTGCTCAAAAATGCAGTGCTGCCGGAGGAGGAGGCGGCCGAATGTGTGTCGGATCTCTAATTCCCTTTTTTTCCTTATTTTCCAGAGAGATGCCTTTTCCATTAAGTCCAGGGTGGCAGGTCTATTTAAAACCAGCCACGACCCCACCCCTCATTCACACACACACACACACACAGCCAGCGTTTCCAAGACCCAGCCAGAGAGAAATAAGAAATGAACATCGGGACTGGATGAGAGAAAGAGGAGGACGGACGGGGTGGGGGTGGACATTTAGTTATTAGACTCTCCTTCAGTTTTATTCAAATTATGTCAATCCCTTTTTCCTCTCCTTCCTCTCTTCCCCTCTCTCTTGTTGCTGCCTTCTTTCCCTCTAAATAACCTCAGAGGAACCGAGGAGAGGTGGAGGGCTCCTCTGCTGTTCGTTGTTGCATATGCTGCCCGTTTAAACAGCGTCTTGATGGAAACGTATTAAAATGAGCGGTAATTGACATAAAATATGACAGAGTGCTGTTGGCTTCCTCGGCTAAGCAAGGCGCCACTGCAACACTGAGGAGAGGGTGTTTCTGGGTAATGTGCCTGATTAATGAAGGATCACTCACACACACGAACCAACGCACACAGCTGATTTTATGAAAAATGAATTCCGCGTCGTCATCCCGACAAGCAAAGCTGCAGCCGGAAAAAGACTATTAGTCAGGAATCATTATCAATAGTGATATTTTCAAACTCCATTATGCCAATCAGGGTCTGAATTTATTTAATAGATTTAGTTCCATTTGGCCCGTAATTGATAAATAATCAAAATGTATCAATGTACTCAAGCCCATTTTCACTAACAATCAAGGAAAAGTGGTCCATTTACCACATGACTTGGTCCAAATTAGGGACTAAATTGATGATCAATTAATCCTAGAAAGGGCCAGTAGAGTGTGTGTCCTGCTAGAAGTGGCAGTTAAATGGAGACAGAGTCAGATAAGCGTGGTGATCAGGCAGAGGAGGAAGGCAAGGCGCTGTACTGTAGTAGATCCACAGATAACCAACACGCAGACATCACCGTTATATTATACCCACACTGTACACATCTGGAAACAATGGGACATATTGGTTAGGCCTATTTTATTGTTTGTTTACCATTACTTTACCTGGTGGTAAGTTGAATGACAACTCATCCTCATTTCTCTTTGACATTTTGGGGCCTGAGATTGTACAGCTTTGGGTTTTCATGTGTTTTTTTCTGTGTTGTTTTTAACTAATATACATTGACGTTTTAGTCATTTAGCAGACGCTCTTATCCAGAGCGACTTACAGTTAGTGAGTGCATACATTTTTCATACTGGCCCCCCGTGGGAAATGAACCCACAACCCTGGCGTTGCAAACTCCATGCTCTACCAACTGAGCTACACGGGACTAATCTATGAATCTATGAACAAAAATATAAACTCAACATGTAAAGTGTTGGTCCCATGTTTCATGGGCTGAAATAAAAGATCCCTTAAATGTTCCATATGCACAAATAGCTTATTTCTCTCAAATGTTGTACACATTTGTTTACATCCCTGTTAGTGAGCATTTCTCCTTTGACAAGATAATCCATACACCTGACAGGTGTGGCATATCAAGAAGCTGATTAAACAGCATGATCATTACACATGTGCACCTTGTGCTGGGGACAATAATAGGCCACTCTAAAAGTTTTGTCACACAACACAATGCCACAGATGTCTCAAGTTTTGAGGGAGCGTGCAATTCACATGCTGACTGCAGGAATGTCCACCGGAGCTGTTGCCAGAGAATTGAATGTTAACTTCTCTACCATAAGCTGCCTCCAACGTCGTTTTAGAGAATTTGGCAGTACATCCAACCGGCCTCACAACCACAGACCACGTGTAACCACGCCAGCCCAGGACCTCCACATCCCGCTTCTTCACGTGTGGGATCGTCTGAGACCAGCCATCCAGACAGCTGATGAAACTGAGGAGTATTTCTGTCTGTAATAAAGCCCTTTTGTGGGGGAAAAACTCATTCTGATTGGCTGGGCCTGGCTCCCCAGTGGGTGGGCCTATGCCCACCCTGTCCAGCCGTGAAATCAATAGATTAGGGCCTAATGAATTTATTTCAATTCACTGATTTCCTTATATGAACTGTAACTCTGTAAAATTGTTGCATGTTGCGTTTATATTTTTGTTCAGTATAGAAGGCCTCAATGTTGATTTGTTTTTGTATGTTGTTTGTAACTAAGCTGTGCTCTTGTCTGTTATTGTCTCTCCAGGCTGGTGAAGGAGAAGGTTATGTACGTCAAGGAGACCAAGCTGCAGGAGGAGAAGATTGAACGACTGAAAGCAGAGGCCTGTGACGAAGAGGCCGACTCAGATGCCAAGTATGTCATCAAGAAACAGGTGGGTGAAAGCTCAGCAGAATAAATAGCCTACATTAAGTAAAAACATACTTTACATACATAGGCCTACATATACTAACACTTTACATTAAGTTGCGTTTAAAGTTGTGTAATAATGATGTTATAACTATAGTAACAACGTTGTATTAAGTTTATTATGATTTAGCAATTGCTTTGTGTAGCACATTCATGGTTTAGAACTGGTTTTGTTATTACAAAAGATTTTAATACAATGTTGCTACCCACTTGGTTACTACACAGGAAAGAGTCGGCCTGATGAAGTAATGCATAAAGATAATCTTGTCCTCTAATGAGGTGTGTGCTTTTAGGAACGTTTTATTGGAATTATAAATTATCTGTTATTTTTCTTCGTGAACATTTTATTTGTCACCTTCATGGCTAAATGTATAGCTTTCTAATGTGCTTTAACAAGCTTATTGTAAAAGATAATTATAGTACAGTACAGAACAGATGATACCAGTAGCCCTACATTCACTGTAATGAGGTCAGCGTAGTATCATTATGAAGAATTAGGCTTGGGGTGGGGGGGGGGGGGGGGGGTCCGTTAGTGATTTAGTCATTTTCAGATTTAATGACGTTATGTAACTTTGGAGGAGTTTGATAATTACTGACACATGCTGTTAATTTACAGCCGCTAGGAGATCGCTGGCCCATATCCTCCTCTGCTCCCTCCCTCTCTTTCTCTCTCCCTCCTTTATTTTCCCTGCTTAGTGTAGAATGAGTGAGGAATGAGAGGCTATTGGAAGATAAAGACCCAGTGTGACTTCTGTCCCAGGTGCCCTACTTCATAACCTTTGTTTTCATCTCAGATATTCTAGGGATTCCACCTTGTGGAAAGGATCATCTGCAATGATTTCATGCCCAATAGACAACTGGTTCTACTCTTGTAGTATGCACATTAGATAGCTAGTGTATGTCTGAAATCAAAGCAGATCAAATGCCGCTTTTTCAACAATCTGTGTTTTCCCCGCAGAATTACAAGTTCTCTGGTTCGACCAATTGTTAGGTTTGTTCATTTGATGAGGATCGTTTCAGAATGTTGAGGGAGCTTTAGGTCTAGGGGTGCGTCCCAAATGGCATCTATTCCTTATATAGTGCACTACTTTGACCAGAGCCCTGTGGGAATAGGGTGTCATATATAGCCAATAGGGTGCCATTTGGGACGCTTACCAGGTGTAGGTTAGTGGTGGGCATGGGACTGGGAGAGCAGATGGATTATAGTAGGAGATGGTCAGGTTGGAGGGCAGGATGGATGGATGGATTAGAGGTTTTCATTGTAAAGGAATCAATAGGCCTTTAAGTGTAGTCTTTATCCTGCTGCTGATGGGATCATTCCACTGCACTGGTACTGGGAGGCCACCATGACCACTCTACCACCTCACCGTGTGTGTCACTGCCTGTGTGTCTCCACCTCACCACTGGAGTTTCTTAGCAGTGTGTTATGAATGAGGTGTGTCTGACTCCTCTGTGCTCTTTAGGATGCCAGTCAGGGGAATTCCCCATTCGCTTTGCCTGTAGAGAGACTCAGTTCTGCCTGAACCTCTGGCTCGAACTCAGCTTCCCCACAGGCGTAGTAATACCTCTCCATGCCTGATCACCGTAGTGCTACATGCCCTGGGCATAGTAATACCTCTCCATGCCTGATCACCATGCTGCTACTTCTCTGCTTTGGTCTTCTCCACTCACCCAGGTGTGCCGGAGGCAGAGCGAGGCGAGGACCCCTGCTGCTGCCCAACTCCCTGCCCGATCAATAACTCAATAAAAAATGTCACACAGGCAGAGAGCTTGTTGTGGGACGTTAACCTTAGCACAGCATATGTGGGATACTAAACCAAGACATTGCCTATTGCCAGGAACCACATGGTGTTATTGAAGCTGTAACACTTAGTTTTTCAACCTTTAATACATTACATTCTAAAGCAGTGTTTCTAAACCTTTTTGTAGTATGGTTCTTCTGCTTAGAGGACCTCTTGAAGAAAAACTAACACACACAACTGATATGCTTATAAATGGTATAGATGACGATCTCCGTCATCTACACGATGGTGCTGATTAATAACATGTGTTGTGCTCTCTCTGAATTCCAGGTGGAGGTGCTACAGGAGTCCAAGATGATGATTCCAGACTGTCAAAGGCGTCTGACCATAGCACACGCAGACCTGTCCCAGATACTAGTAAGAACAGCTCTGTTTTCTTCCGGGGGTAAAAAAAAAAATCTCATGGAAGCAATCCTAGGGCAACAGTGACCAAGATGGACTCTGTTAGGAAGGAAGACACATCAAGAGGAACCAGACTCTAGAGGTGGAGCCCATCCTCCTTTGTCTTGGTTGCTGCAGGTTTATCCAGATGTTAGAATTTTGGGCTTCCATGTTGGAGTGTGACTTTCAGTGACACTCTCATCATGCAGGTGTGTGTGACTGTCTATATTGTCTATCCTGACAGATATAAGAAGCCAGAGAAAGGAACACACACCCTTCTTCCACACACATGCATGTCTCAGGGTCCTCAGAATTAGCAGAGAGCAGGAGTCAGGCAGACGTGGCCTCACTGAGACACACGTGCAGAAAGAGGTGGACGGGAGAGGAGGAGAGAGGAAATCACAGATGACTCCTCTGTGGGAGGGTATGAGACGTGACAGGGACTTGTCCCTCTCCACCTCACACCAAAACCCCCTCTCACCCACCTCAACCCTTCCTCCCCCCCCCCCCCCCCCCCCCCCCCACACACACACACACACACACACACACACACTCATTACAGATCATTAGCAGTTCTGTCACTGCGGTGGCCACCATAGGAACCCAGCAGCACTCGATTAGCACAGATGTGACCCACTCTCACACACACTCTTCTGCACTGACTAGAAACGTTGCACTGTGGAATCAATGTATGCAGATTGTTAATGTAAATGTAAATTTTATTTAAATGGGCTATGTAAGGGACGTCTTAGGAAAACAGGTTTTGTATGATCATTTGGTGAATAGCCATGTGAATGGACCGTGGACTTTTCTAGGTTAACTATGGGTTGATTGTAGACTGTAAGTTAGATTTGGTGTTATGCTATTTGATGGGTTAGTAATTTAAAGTTGTGTGTATGTGTGATGGGGTTAGTATTGATATCCTGTATGTGCTGTGTTTTTCAGGAAACGGAAGAAGACTTGGCTGAAGCAGAGGAGTACAAAGAGGCCAGGACCGTATTGGATTCAGTGAAGCTTGAAGGATGATGTTCTCACTCTGTAATGCACTACTTAAATGTCCATTCCATTCGTCTGGGCTTGTTTGGAATCATAGACAAACAGAATCATTCAGCACTCTTTTTCTCACTCTTTTTATATTTTATTTCTACATTTGAGAACAACGTGTCGTCTGATCTTGACATCCTTCTCCGGAGTGCACAATCTCACACAAGCATCAAATAAACACTTCTTTCTTTTCCTACCATGGGGGTTTGCTTGGCTGCAAATGAAGCCTAATTGTATTGTTTATCTCATATTAAAGCTATAGGACTTAAGCGTCTTGCATCAAGTGATTTGAAGTGTTCCTCAAAATGTGTTGATTTGAGTACAGATTGTTCTTGATGATAACTGATACAATATTTAGTGAATTTTTATTTGCTCATAAGAATCAAGATGACAACAACAGTCAACATAACTGATGGACCAAAGAACCTAACAAGTGATGGGAGCTAGCTACACCATTATCATATAACATCCATCCTATTGTCTGTGTCATGGGGTTGGATAGAGAGAAATATGAGCAGTGTTTTGGCATGCTTAGTGCTATCAGGGATCCTTGGGATGTCCCTACCCTAAACCCTTACCTTAAACCTTATGTAACTTTAACCCTAAACCATGTTCAATTTCATCTTCAATGGGTTAAGGATGTCCCAAGGATTCTGGATAGCATGGACCGTTTTGGCGTGATGCCTGTTCTTAGAGGTTAGAATCAGGACACCAACCTCTGCTGGTTAATAACATCCATGCAGCCTAGTGACATCATCAGCACTGCCATCACCAACTGGACATAGTCTGTCACATCCACTGTATAAGCATGGGGTACACTTGGACACACTCTTTTCATTCACTCCAATACAGCTACGACCAGAGGTGATTTTCTTAACCTTAATCTAATTCTCATAACCTGCTACTTTAATTATCTTTACCTGCAGTGTAAGTTCTAACCTGCTACGAAAAAAATCACTTCCGGTCGTAGCTGTCTCTAAGTGGCGTGAAAAGAGTGTTTCTCATATAGGCATAGACAGTTTGCCGAATGACCAGTAGGCGTAGTTGTTGGGCATCAAGTCACACTAGTGTAGACATTTATTAAATATATACTTCAAGATATTATTTGGGTTAAGATATATAGTTTTTATGTTCCACAATGGAATTGTCCAAATCGTTTATTTTTAAAGGACCACAATATGTAGGTCTATCCATAGACCAACCAAATAGAGGAAACGCCTATGGATTATTTACATTTTACATTTTAGACATTTAGCAGACGCTCTTATCCAGAGCGACTTACAGTTAGTGAATACATATTTTTTTTTATTTTTATACTGGCCCCCCGTGGGAATCGAACCCACAACCCTGGCGTTGCAAACGCCATGCTCTATCAACTGAGCTACATCCCTGCCGGCCATTCCCTCCCTTACCCTGGACGACGCTGGGCCAATTGTGCGCCGCCCATGAGTCTCCCGGTCGCGGCCGGCTGCGACAGAGCCTGGATTCGAACCAGGATCTCTAGAGGCACAGTTAGCACTGCGATGCAGTGCCTTAGACCACTGCGCCACTCAGGAGATTATATAAATACTATTATCCTAAAGGTAAACTAAACTATGCTTGAAGATGTTGTTCGATGTAGGCCAATATATGATATATATGTTTTTATAGCCGACAAACATTTATTTTGATGTGTTCAAGTTAAGCCTGTTAATATAATTGGATATGAATAATATGATTCGATTAAATGTTCAAACAAATCTCATGGCCTATTATTTATTTCCAAATAAGTTCAGACACTTTCGAGGTTAAGGCATCCAAGACACATGAATGCCAGTCTAATAATACAAGACAAAAAACCTGACTGGGCAGACATTAAGGGTTGGCTTGATCCTTATTTTACAGATTTCGATAATTATCGGGATCACCCCGAAGTCTCATTAACGCCCTAATGAGACGCTCGCCTCTCCGTGACATCCAGCCTATCCATCTCGTTAAGGAAATCGCTCTTCAATGCTGATTATTTTATTTGGAACCATAATTATATTTCTTTCGGATGACTCACGGTCTAATCGAGTCCTCGCATAGGGCAGCGGCGCTAATTGAACCATGAGATGCTGTGGCGGGCCGCAGACAATACCTGGATTTGTGGCCGAAGGATTTGTTAACGTTTTCTGTCATAAATCTTGTTCTGGAGGCAGCTTACAGAGTTGCCATTACCTGGCAGAGCCACAAAGTCATAAAATGTTAAACCTAACCCTAACCTTTACCCTAACCTGCTAACCCTATATGCCTAACCCTACACTCGTAAAAAAAAAGGTTCTGGAAAGAACCAAAAAGGGTTCTATGATTTCTTCATATATGGCACCCCTTAAGGTTCTATATAGAACCGAAATTGGTTCCATATAGAACCCCATATGGAATCAATTTTAGTTCAGTGAAGAAGAACCCCTGGTTCTAAGTAGAACCTTTAGGGGTACCATAACTGAAGCAGGCAATATAACCCTTTTTGGTTCTATCCAGAAGTGTAACCTTAAATTAAGACCAAAAAGCTAATTTCTGTTTTCATGAATCTAAGGGGAAATCACTCAGTTCTGCCTCCAGGACAAGACTCATAACAATAAACGTCAACCTGCCGAAGGATGCGGCAAGGCGACGCACCTGATGGATGTAGTAGCCCTGGCGCGCACCGCGCCTCTCTATTTCCTCGCTCCTCTCTCCTCCCCAGAGCTCAAACACAACAACTTATTACTTCTAATCCCCCGACTGTCACCAAATCACCTGCACGAAACAAGAATATAATTTGTTAAACTGGCATTTCTGCAGATGGAAGATCGATTTTCTCTTTAGAATTCTCTAATTGAGTGAATACAGACGCCTGATGACTTAGATTCGCCCGCAGACCTGGAAGAAGAAGAGGAGGAGGAGGAGGAGAAGAAAAAGAGTCAACAAAAATCATCCTCCGTGTTATCTCTCTGCACCTTGGCCCGAGACGATAATGCACGCGGGAGAGTGAAGGGCAGGCGGTGATGACAGGCAAAAGGCAGCATGCGGTGTCTCTAGCATGAAACTCCCGATGCGCGAGCGAATGCCCAAGGCCCCCTGTGAAAAGGTGAAAAGAGAGAGGTGCACTGGAAATCTACAGCTCCAATACTGCGTATAGAATTACATTTGTTTTCCTTGTGGTTTTATTAAAAGTCACTCCTCATCTCCAGAGCGCGTGAAAATGTCTACTTTCCACTCAGATGCGCCGCATTAACTTGCAGGTGGCGAATTTGTTTGTTTGTCTATTTTTATTTCTATGCTGGATAAGATTGATGTTGTTATGGGGATCTCAGCCAAGGAGGGAAGCCACTCTACTTTGCTCCTTGTTGTGTACCGTAATTACAGCCTTTTCAATTCAGTGAAACGAGGACCTTCATATGACACACACACACACACACACACACACACATTTTGTGTTAAATTATAGTTTACAATTTCGTTGGGGAAATAGGCCTAAAAGTGTTCCTAATACGAAAAAATAAACAAAGTGATAATATTAATAACAACAATAATCATTATTATTTGTATTGTAATTACAGCCTTGTTTTCTTGTGTATTAGCACGTGCTTTCGATTTTATGATTTCAATGTTTTGAAACAAAGATGTTTCTGTATGATTAACTCGGAGAAAAAAATCTATACAATTGACTAACATACTGAGAATAAACAATAGCATAAATAGGCCTATTGGAGAGGAATTATTAATTTTGGACGTTTTGGTCCGTTTTTATTATTATTATTATTATGCTATTATTATTGTTATTATTATTGTGATTATTATTATTATTATTATTAGCCTATTACTATTATTATATTCAGAAAGGGTTAGGCCTATTTTGATACAGTGTAGGCTACTTGCAACATTCCACGGGTGTAAACATACTGAAAATAGGATCTTTTGTTGCACCAGGAAACGGTTACATTTCTTCCCACAAATGAATTTGATAAAATGCTTTGTTTTACTCCACGTTTGGCAAATAAAGCTTGAAATCCCTGTGCTTAGTTCTGGGGCAGGTATTGGCTAACCGAGATTGATTCTATAGGTATTGTACGAGGTAAACTAGGTGAATAAATTGTATTAGAGGGAGCCAATGTGTTTTCAGCCTAGCTGTTGTCTTTCTTTGTCTCTGGTCAACAATCTGAAACCTATTTATTAGGGGGAAAATAACTTCATCCGCCATGAAAAGTCCAACGTTGGCCCTTTGCAGCACTGTAGAAAGGGATTTAATATCGGGTCACTTTCTACACAAAGACACATAAGTATAAGTGCAGTTTTATGCATTCTTGGAGCATCATGCCAATGCGTCTGCCTCTTGGCGTTTTCCCAGGTTAAATATGAGATGGCGCGCGGAAATGAGTCATTCACTTTTGTGTACAGCCATAAAAGCCGTGAGCTATTGAAAAGTCGTAAAAATAAGCGCGCAATCAATCACACGCAATGGTGCAGTTCTGACCGAGTGGCGAAGACCAAACAGAAGTAATGATTTTAAATTATCGTTATGGTTTCAGCGCACAATCCAAGACAGCCTAAACTGACACAGATAAACGGGTAACATATTATATAATATTATAACGATAATAGATGCTGGATAGGCATATGGCAAATAAAATAAGTATGCTCTTCGAATAAAAATAGGGAAAGAACAACACAAACCCGGACATCTTGAATTACGCACACATTCTCTGCTCTGGCGCTTTAATCCACATTCTGTGATATTTCGGATATGAAAACGAAGACGAACAGACAATTGTTTCCAAATTGAATCCACACTCTTCTCGTTTTTCTAATTTTCAGGACGCGCGGTAGATAGTTACCATGCGGTTGCATGGCGCATAAGGGATTTCCGGTGACCCCGGTGTGTCCGAGATTGTCTGGCGCTCCCTGGTCGGTCGTGACACCAGATTGCCACTAGATAAAAGATAGCCGAGCTAATTCAACCCGGAATGGGCTGGGAGAGGACCCCAAAGTGCCCCAAGTTTACGCTCGGACGCTTCCTTTGTGTTACTTCCAAAAAGGCACCATTCACTATAGAACAAATGAACTAGCTTTCACAAAACGTTCCAACATCTGTGTGGAGCCTGTTGGAGTCTTTTGTGTCCCTTTTATATTTTGAAAACTTGGTGTGTGACAAGAAACTAGTGCTAATTGGTATAATGGCGGTTTATTTACAGACTGCATTAGAGACCTTTTTATACCTGCTTTGTCTGACTGAAATGAATACGCTTAATTTGGGCAGATTAAAAATCAATACCGTGAAAAGTAATTGGCCAACTGCAAAGTGTTTATAACATGATTATGTGTTCGTGTGTGTCTGTTCTAGTGCGACAGTTTGCGACCCTCGCCTTCAGCGGAGATCTGCTGTCTCCTCTATCAAAAGGAAACATTCCCAAATCATGTTCAGCCACAACTCAGTTTCCACTTTCCGCCGAATTATGTACTTAATTTGCTCACATATCATTTACAATAAGTCCCTCCCTGCGTGACAGTCGAGCCTCAACAGTACTAAATCACCTCTAATTTATACTGATTTTACTCTAATAATCGTAATAAAAAGCTTATAGATTTGGCACTAATTACATAAAAGCCTAATGATGTGGAAAATTACTCTGGTTAGAAATATATCGCTATTCTAAACTTTGTTGGCTGACTGAGGAATCAGAGGCATTAGCAGAGGTTCACTTCATCTCCGATAGGCAGGACAGACTAGGACACGTTGGATATTAGAAGTGAAAATGTCTGGTGAAACTAAAAATGATCCACGGCTATTTACAGTAAAATAAAAACAGAGAAAGGACGGTGCTATTAAAACACAAACCATTGACCCACTTCAACAGACTCACATGACATAAACTTGACCTTAATTTGGTTATAAGATGTAGTGTAAAATCCACACTCAGAGCTTTCATACTCGGGCTATGTATGCTTAATCTCATTTGAGGCAGTTGTTTGTGTAGGGAATATGTTGTGTCATTCACACGCCAGAAACTATGTTTATGTAGCCACAGAGGCTGTTAACGTGGGTAAATCGGTCGTTGTTCAAACCTGGCCCATCCACTATAGAGGAAGGCAGAAACAGCACGCACAATTAAACAAATAGTGCACTGATCCAGTTTCTCAATATTAAATCAGGTGATTTTATTGGATATAATTTGGAGTTGAAATCAAAGCCAATTACAGAAATGAGGAGAAATGAACTTGTGAATGTGGCTGGATTGGGGAATTGGCGTGGCTGGCTGCTCAGGGTCTCGAGGTGGCTGACAT
Organism: Coregonus lavaretus; assembly: GCF_964263955.1. Taxonomy (NCBI): domain Eukaryota; kingdom Metazoa; phylum Chordata; class Actinopteri; order Salmoniformes; family Salmonidae; genus Coregonus; species Coregonus lavaretus. The sequence goes on from NC_140011.1 coordinate 14,557,387, forward strand.
ATCTCGAGCTTCAAATCTGATTGGCTTTCCTTTGAAGAAGCTCATGGGTTCATTCGGTTGTTAGGCGCCTCCCCGTTTCTCTAAAGGACATTATAATGCAAGGAACCTTCTTTTTTAACCACAAACCGAATTTGCTTTCATTTAGGCTATATATATTTTTTAAATAGGTTAAAGTCATAGAGATTTTTTTGGAATAGCATTTCGCCCTGGAGCGGTGCGCAATGCTATCGCACGCCGACCTCCTGGATGCTCGCCTCGGTGAGTTATCATCGCCAAACTCCGGTCTTCAACTCTACTGTAAGCTGGAGGCACTTCTAATCTAAATCAAGCAGAGAGAATTGACAATTTGTTTCTTATTTTATCTTAATGTCCTTTAAGTGAGCTAATTCATTGGAAAAGTAATTATTATTATTATTATTATATTACTGGGTAATTTGATTTAACCGTTTTCTAAATTATTGACTTGATCGAATGGAATTAAGGAGTAGATTAAACGGTGTATGCTAGTTGTGTGCTTGTTTGAATGACATTTAGTCTCTGGTTTTATCCATAATATAATGTCCACTTCGAAGTTTTCAGCATGTTTTTAGAAAATATCATTTTGTAAAATAACAAAATGTTCAACCAGCTCTCTGCATGCATGGCAAACTATAGCCTATGTTCCTCTCTTGCCAGACTTTGACAGCTTCGTAAAAGTGTCACATTCAATAGCCTAACTGAAGAATGTATTTTCAATAAATATCTTGTCAATTATAATTTGTTCCTTTAACACAGGGTAGGCTATTATATTATACAAAATAAATGTAACATTGCCTTTAAATTCTGACCGGGTGTTGTATCTATCCAGGGATGAAGGATGCCGCAGCAGAGCTGCTGGGTCACAGGGAGGCTCTAAAGTGCAGACTAGGCGGTGGAGTGGGACCTGACCCCGGACACTCCGGCGAGCTAGCCCCGGGCCCAGACACCGTGGAGGGGGCTACCATGCTCCCTGGAGACGATATCAACAATGGAGGATCCAACCCTTCCGGCATGCAGGTCAACAGTAAAGAGCAACAGGACAAGCAGCAGCAGAATAACTCCAGCCAATCCGGAGGAAGTCAGAGTCAGAGTCAGAAACAGAAGCGCCACCGGACCCGGTTCACCCCGGCCCAACTTAACGAACTGGAGCGCAGCTTCGCCAAAACGCACTACCCAGACATCTTCATGAGGGAGGAACTGGCCCTACGGATCGGCCTAACGGAATCTCGCGTTCAGGTAACGGAATCTCGCGTGCAGGTTTGTTTGTGATACGGGTTGGGAAATGTGTGTCTCATAGAAAATTATTTAGAAGCAACAATAATAAAACTGTAAGAGTAGTGTAATAATACTGCGTAAAAATATGTGATGAAATGTGTATGCTTATGTATTAGCCCTTTTAACCAAACAAAATAATGTAGGCCTAAATATTAAGTCAATGGCTATTATTATTTCACTTCAAGTAGGGCCGACACAATAATAATATTTGCTATTTGTAGCTAGGCATAATGGATAATTACAAAGTAAACCTACATTATAGTTTAAATTATGAGGAAAATATCCAACTCACAGCTGTTCTCACAGAAGTGCTAATATAATAGTAAAAGTAGCCTGCATCTAATGAATATAAAGTGGAGCCTATAGAAGGAAGTACAATAATATATACCTTGATACTGGGTGAGAAATAGCTCGATAGAAATGTATAATAACCTAAAATATTGTGCCCTATTATTCCCATCGAACCAAAACGATAGCGGAAGAGGAAGTAGCCTTGTGTTTTTTTTATCTTCATCGAGGCAACCATCTTTTATTTCCTTGTATCAAAAATAATAATAGCATACACCTGATCCCCGATTGTATTTTGTGAGGGTTTTGTTTCTGTTGTTCAAAGTATTAGAAAATGCAAAATAGGCTAGAAGGTAAAATCCCTGACAAAACTGCTTTGGGCGTGCGTGCTGTCCATGGTGCTGAAACGAACGCGCCAGGTCGATTCGCGTGAAACCAGATGCATTTGTTTGATTCATACAATAAATGTGTCCCGAAAAGATGTTATTCAAGACAGAAATTTGAAAACCACGATTTTAAGAGATAACATTTTCCAGAAACAAACGGAGGGAAAATAAAATAGAAATTAAAACAGCTTTTAACTAGCCTATTATCAAGTTGCATTAATAAATTGACTTGGATATAATTTACATTTCATGAGCGTACGTAGGCCTATTCATAATATCTGGCAATCACAGATTGTGGGCTACTTGTGGAAAAAGTAAGGACATCCAATGTAGGCCTAGGTATATGCCTATAATTCAAGAAAATATATGAAAAACAATTCACGAAATTAAGAATTGTATGTAGGCTATATTTTTTCATATAAGGCTACTAATTGTATCAAAAATAAATATTACATGACAAGATTTGACTGAATTTAAGATATTACTCATGGTAAAAAAATAATATGGAGGCCTACTACCTATGGAATAAGCCACTTAAAACTGAATGGGCCAGATAAAAACAAGACGCAATTTATTTGGGAATGACGTTGGTTCTTAAAATCTAATAACGTTTCGTGTCATTTTCCTATTGGAGTGGGCATATTCATGCGTTCTCATGCGAGATGAAAATGAAATGATATTGCTTTATTATACCCTCACAATTAAACTCATTTAATTACTTTATTTTGTTTCCCGTTACATTCCATAATTGCCAAAATAGCGCACAATATTAATTCAAGAACAGCGCGACATTGCAGTTGGCTTTGGTCCTTGTCTGATGCATTGTCGTTCTCGTAGCCATTCTCAGGGTGATAGTGCAATAAAACCAAAGCCTTTATTATCAACCAATTTAAGAATTATTTATTGCAATGAGGGCTTATTAACCAGCAATGAAAAATGTAGACGAGTCGTTCACATGTAAAACAATAACCGTGGTAATCATAATTATTGCACGGATCAATTCGGTTTTAATATTTTATTTACATAAAGTAAGAATTAGCGAAATGATGATCCCTTTATAAAGCCCATCACCAATGATAATAATACTTCTAAACCAACCGGTAAAAATGGATCTGGGATGTTTCGAATGAGAAGGCGCATGCAGCTTGCGCTGTTCTCTTGTTGAATGGGCCTGTCAGAGTTCCACGTCTTAATGGCGGACGCGCTGAAAGTGTACTCTGTCTTTTAAACGGAATGAGAAATAGCATTTTTTTTTATTTGAAGTGTAATGCATTTGAGGCTGGATTTCACGGCTGGCTGCTCTGGGGGAGAGACTGAGATTGGCCTCTTAATACAACGGCCCAGTTTCTCAACCAAATCTTCACATTAATCATCGCCGCTATCCGGGTTACTATAGTCATATATGAGATCTATATAGGCCTAGAAAGTCTCTCTCAAGGACCCGCGGAATAAACACATGTGATCCATTTCTAACTGCGGCCTGGGTCACAATAACGCCTTTATTTCCAAAATACTGATATTATTGTTGTTTTGTGTAGGCTAATAGTCAGTTTATATCCATGTTATGCAGCAAATTGGTTAAAGCAGAACATGTGTTGATATATCAAATAAATATAGCTACTACTGATTTAAATAATAAACAGATTTCGGATATTTTAAATTCATAACAAAATAGTTGCAATAACATATTCTCTGCTGACATGACCGTCTCCCCCATAGGCGTATAGGTTTAGGCTACATGGAAATTACTTTGTGTTTTCTGACTTAGCCATTTTTATTGTATGATATCCAGAGGTGTTTTGGTTACGCACTAATGCAGGCATGCCACAGACGATTTACTGAAATTGATTTGGCGTAATGACATAGAAGCTATCAAAACCCTCGTTTATGGCATGTCATTTCATCAGTTATATCATGTGTAGTGTTATTCAGGGTATCCCATGATAGAAAGAAGATTTGTAATGGCAATATCTGAGTTATGTGCTACCTGCTTATGAACCTAAAACGCTTTCCCGTGAGTAAAAGTGAGCATATACAGAAATGTACAGTAGGCCTACTCATTGTGTCTGAAATTGATGACACTTTAGCCAGATGCTAACCCATCTCTCTCTCTCTCTCTCTCTCTCTCTCTCTCTCTCTCTCTCTCTCTCTCTCTCTCTCTCTCTCTCTCTCTCTCTCTCTCTCTCTCTCTCTCTCTCTCTCTCTCTCTCTCTCTCTCTCTCTCTCTCCCTCTCTCTCTCTCTCTCGCTCTCTCTCTCTCTCTCTCTCTCTACTCCACTCCACTCCACTCCACTCCAGGTTTGGTTCCAGAACCGACGCGCCAAGTGGAAGAAGCGCAAGAAGACCACCAATGTTTTTCGCAATCCGGGGACGCTGCTGCCCACCCACCACGGCCTGCACAGCCAGTTCAACTCTGCCGCTGCCGCCGCCGCGGCCATGGGCGACAGCCTATGCTCCTTCCACGCCAACGACACACGATGGGCTACGGCAGGGATGCCAGGCGTCTCTCAGCTGCAGCTCCCTCCAGCCCTGGGTCGCCAGCACCAGCATGCCATGGCGCAGTCCCTGTCCCAGTGTAGCCTGTCCGGTCCACCGCCCAACTCCATGGGGCTTTCCAACATGTCGTCGAACGGATCCGGGCTCCAGTCTCACCTCTACCAGAACCCGTTCCCTGGGATGGTCTCGGCCTCCCTGTCCGGTCCCACCAACGTGACGGGCTCGCCCCAGCTGTGTAGCTCCCCAGAAAATGACGTCTGGAGAGGGACGAGCATCGCCTCCCTGCGGCGCAAAGCGCTGGAGCACACAGTATCCATGAGTTTCACTTAGTAGTAACCACCACCAAGCCAAGGGCCACGTTTTACGCGTTTTTATTTTTACTTCGTCGTCTTATATAATTTTTTGCATTGTTTTTGAACACATTCAGCCCAATACAGCTGGACAAGGATGTGAATGTCTCCAAGCAAAAAACGCAACAGCAAAACAACAGCCCTATTCCCCAGTTTTGTTGCCAAACTAATACTGAAACCAAACAATTTGAAGGTGGATAATTGGGTAAATATTTAGCTTGTTAATTTATGACGTGCATGTATTGATGACAACTTTATTTATTTGACATTTATATAGGCTATATTTATTTATTCATCAATGTATTTATTTATTTATCCATTTTTTTATATAACACCTCGTTTTCGTTTCCTTCGTTTATAACAAAATTGTAGACTACTGATATTTGCTACTGGAGTTTCTAACAGTTTCCACAGGCCGATGGTCGAGGGTATAAAAACTGTAAAAAAAAAAAAAAGAAAGCTCATTTTTAATGTTATCTGCTGCACAGCATGCGACCGACCATGATGGGCCACGGGCATGCGCCGTGCACGTGCAGATATCACACTTGGACGTTTTTTGTGTGTGTAAAGCATAAAAAGATTCATAAAACGGAAAAGAGGAAGAAACGTGATAATCTCAAAGGAATCACACAACATGGAAACGAACTTGACTGCATGTGCTGGCCAAGGCAAATTTACGGAAATACCATAAATAAGACAAGAAAATCGACTTGAATATAATCTGTTATATAGGATGTTTTGTGTAGAGGAAGCATTCTTGACTTGTTCGTTCACATTTGGTCAGTTTGTGATATGTTCTAATCTAAATTATTGTATGTGCTTATTATCAAATCTGAATTTCTTAAATGTTTGATCTTATACTGAACAAACCATTTCGTTTCATGGACATGTTTATATCAATTGACTGTAAATTAACAAATAAAAATCATTTTCAATATGTCACATCACGAATCAACCTCCTTTTCTTGAACGTGACGCATGCGTCCAGCATATCGAAATCGATCAAATAGTGACCCAATGTTTATTTTGATATAACTGAAATGAGTCACGGAGATGAAAGAAGCAGTCCCCGGTCTCCGGTAATATACGGTGTAAGAAATAGGAAAACCGATTATCAAATCAAACTCTATATAACAACGAGCTGTAAATATAGTATATCCATCCAATAGTTATTGCTACTGATATTTCACCGATGTAGACTACTGATGGAATTCCACCCCCAGACTCGAGCAAAGCGAGTGGACAAAGATGTGGGTGTGTTATGGATATGAAAGCTCAAGGCAATGGAGAATGTATATCTTTATATTTGTATTTGTAAGGCCCCGTGTAGCTCAGTTGGTAGAGCATGGCGCTTGCAACGCCAGGGTTGTGGGTTCGATTCCCACGGGGGCCAGTATGAAAAAAAAAAATGAAAAAAAAATGTATGCACTCGCTAACTGTAAGTCGCTCTGGATAAGAGCGTCTGCTAAATGACTAAAATGTAGATGCAAAATCGATTTCTATAACATAAATGCGTGTTTAGTAGTGCACATCTTTCAAAACAACAAGCGTTTTTGCAGAATCGAATGACATCCTATCCAGCCAAATATGTAACGTCAATATGACGGAGCCACGAGTCCTCCCGTCTCTTCCCGTCGCGCTCCGTTGACGGGTTTGACCTTAGATTTGATGGATAGCGCTGTTAACGTTGATTGTACAGGCCTATATTTTGTTTTGTCATGTCAATGTATATCACGGATTCATTCATCAAGCCCAGACTTCGAGCAATCTCGCCTGCATCAACGCACGTCCATAAGGATAATCTCCCCAACAAAACGGCGACAAGCACTAACTCGTTGTGTACAGCTGCATCATTTACACCGCCACTGGCAGGACATCAAACAGGGGAGCGAGCCATTCAACTCTACACCTATTTTATCCCCTGCGTTTGTGTGTGTGTGTGTGTGTGTGTGTGTGTGTGTGTGTGTGTGTGTGTGTGTGTGTGAGTGTGAGTGTGTGTGTGTCTGTTGGAGCCATTGATCTATGTGACCTTCTGTGCTTATGACAGTATACTGTGTCTATGGTTGGATCTTGGGAGCATGGGACTATCTAGAGAGCGGATAAACAGTACAATCCCACTGGGCACAGACGTCAGTTCAACGTCAAGTTTTGTCATGTCATTGGATTTAGGTTAAAAGTTGGGTGAAAAAAAGACGAAATTCCATTACATTGATTACTTTTTCCAAATCCAATCAGTTTTCCACGTTGATTCAACGTCATCACGTTGCATTTTTTTGACGTGGAAACAACGATGATTCAACCAATTTTTGCGCAGTGGGATGTCTCCACATGAGAGGCTTTGGGGCTGGATTCAATCCATATCGCAGAAGTTTCGTGGAAGATCCGTGTTATAGCTCGACTTTAATTTAAAGGCAATGTTCCCGTGTTTGCAGAGACAGCATTCACAGTAAACGAATCTTCCGAGATACTTCAGCGATACGGATTGAATCCAGCTCTTGGTAAATCCACTATTGTATGTCCAACACCACTGCCAAATGAGTTCATCTTAAAAATAATAATAATCATCATCATCAACATCATCATATTAGAAGGCTAATGTTGTCTGGGGTTGGGCAACGCATGATAGTATGGTTAACAAAACCCAGCTGCTTTTTTTTTGACTAGGCTATATTGAAGATCTACCCATTGTTACCTCAGCTTGCCTGTTCTTTACTTGGATCTGAACATCCAGCACACAATGTTGAGTATCACTGTTGATCTCTGGATGCTTTCCTCCATACAAACTAGCATAAATAAATAATACAGTTGCAAAAAGTGCAACAACTGGCACTCAACAGCCGAATGAACACCAGTGTGTGTGTGGGGGGGGGGTTGACGTCTGGATGTGTTAATATTCACCAAGCATCACAAGACAATCAGGGGAGTTGGGGAGGTTTGCACATGGATAAAGATTTTGCCAGTTCTGGTGACAGATGCGAAATAATATTACATAAATGTAATAATTTGTTTCACTATCACCCAGGTTAATTACTTTGTGGAAATGGGTAACCCATTTCTCATTGGGTAATTTGTCACACACAGAAGCTAGAGCCAATCAGTGACCCTGCTGTTGGTGTGATCATTTCTCCCAGAATTCTGTGCAGTGAGTGTGTCTCGGAAAATGTGGGAGCAAGCCAATGTTTACCTCCTATTTATTTCACACAAATAAATGAAATCAGTCAATAAACCATCCAAGGGTGAATATGTCTCTCTCTGTCCAGGATTATAAATGAAAGCTCATACATTTTCTCTCAGGCTCTATGTATGTGTGTGTGTGTGTGTGTGTGTGTGTGTGTGTGTGTGTGTGCGTGTGTATGTGTGTGTTTGTGTGTGTAAGTCGCTCTGGATAAGAGCGTCTGCTAAATGACTAAAATGTAAATGTAAATGTGTCTGCAGGGGTGTTTGTGTGTGTGTGTGTGTGTGTAATAAAAAGTGTGAGAGAATGTGTTTGAATGCTTCCTGAGAGAGTGTGTGTGTTTATGCATTGGTATACATAACATGTTTATGCATATGTTGCCAGACTGAATTGTTCCACCCTCATTTACCTACCTATTCATTGGAATATTTCACTGCAGAGGTCTACAGATATCATGACAACTGCTATAGCCAATATTCCAACAAGCACAGAAGTATGTCCAACGTTTTTAATGCAACATTTTCCATTCCGTAAAAATAGACCAGCATAACTGAGAATACAACAGCAAATGCAACTCTGGTCACCAAAAATACATATATTATTAGTGTTGTTGTACTATGCACAGCATGTACCAATATTTGAAATATTATCACAACCAATGGGAAAATATGGTTGGACCACTGTTACAAACACATAGGGAAGAGTGTTCATGTCTACTTCAAGACCCTACAGCCCCAGGGGATTGATCTTTGCCTTGTACTCTATTCTACGTATGGTGTGAATATACAACTCCACAGCATATGTCTGAAAATGGGAAAGCATGGTTATAATGGAGGAGAGTTATAATTCGGTTTGACAGACAGACAGACTCTGCAGGGGAGTATCTTGGTTGGTGATTGTTGTTCCAGATGGTGCATGATGAAGAATTCCATCTGAAGGTTTTATTAATTTCAGTCTAAGTGGTAAAGAGGCTGGCTCTGACTGTGTTTGGTCCAGTCTGACGAGACTGACTGACACCTCACAGCTCCCGCCATCCGTCATCATTTGAGAATGTCTTAATTATATTATATGAAAATGAAGAGACTCGATTTTGTGCCCATTATCTATCCATAAGAGCAAACAAATGGAGCACCGCCAGGGTCATAGAGCGAGAGAGACAGAAAGACAGAGCGACACAGAGACAGAGAGAGAATCAAAGACTGAGAGATATTTTAATAATAGGATGGTTGTAATATTTGGCATTTTGATATCACCATTCCATTTTTGCAAGAAATTCTAGAGAACAGAGCACTCAAAGTGTGTGTGTGTGTGTGTCTCTGTGTGTATTATAGGTCAGGGTTGGATAATTAACCTATGATGATGGATACACAGCAATTACAGTGATGCTCATGTGACAAATCGGAGTGACAGAGGCCTGAATGTGGTCATGCATTCTCCTTAGTCTGCTCTCACAGTAAAGTCTCAGACCAAACATCCCAAACACTATCCCTTATAATGCAGTACCAATGTGTTGTAACAGTGTTTTTACAGTATATTCTATACATGCATATATTACCGGTACAACAATAATTCTGTATACAACACTTTCTTCTTTTCAATCCTGAGATGCAAGCATTTAAAACCTCTTTTACACCTCTTGTATTGTACTGTGAGCGTCTCTGTCTCTCTCTGTCTCTCTGGAATGTAGTGTAAATCAATAGTGTTAATAAAGTAGTGTTTATCAGTGTGACTGTAGTATATACAGTGGGGAGAACAAGTATTTGATACACTGCCGATTTTGCAGGTTTTCCTACTTACAAAGCATGTAGAGGTCTGTAATTTTTTATCATAGGTACACTTCAACTGTGAGAGACGGAATCTAAAACAAAAATCCAGAAAATCACATTGTAGGATTTTAAAGTAATTAATTTGCATTTTATTGCATGACATAAGTATTTGATCACCTACCAACCAGTAAGAATTCCGGCTCTCACAGACCTGTTAGTTTTTCTTTAAGAAGCCCTCCTGTTCTCCACTCACTACCTGTATTAACTGCACCTGTTTGAACTCGTTACCTGTATAAAAGACACCTGTCCACACACTCAATCAAACAGACTCCAACCTCTCCACAATAGCCAAGACCAGAGAGCTGTGTAAGGACATCAGGGATAAAATTGGAGACCTGCACAAGGCTGGGATGGGCTACAGGACAACAGGCAACCAGCTTGGTGAGAAGGCAACAACTGTTGGCGCAATTATTAGAAAATAGAAGAAGTACAAGATGACGGTCAATCACCCTCGGTCTGGGGCTCCATGCAATATCTCACCTCATGGGGCATCAATGATCATGAGGAAGGTGAGGGATCAGCCCAGAACTACACGGCAGGACCTGATCAATGACCTGAAGACAGCTGGGACCACAGTCTCAAAGAAAACCATTAGTAACACACTACGCCGTCATGGATTAAAATCCTGCAGCGCACGCAAGGTCCCCCTGCTCAAGCCAGCGCATGTACAGGCCTGTCTGAAGTTTGCCAATGACCATCTGGATGATCCAGAGGAGGAATGGGAGAAGGTCATGTGGTCTGATGAGACAAAAATATAGCTTTTTGGTCTAAACTCCACTCGCCGTGTTTGGAGGAAGAAGAAGGATGAGTACAACCCCAAGAACACCATCCCAACCGTGAAGCATGGAGGTGGAAACATCATTCTTTGGGGATGCTTTTCTGCAAAGGAGACAGGACGACTGCACCGTATTGAGGGGAGGATGGATGAGGCCATGTATCGTAAGATCTTGGCCAACAACCTCCTTCCCTCAGTAAGAGCATTGAAGATGGGTCGTGGCTGGGTCTTCCAGCATGACAACGACCCGAAACACACAGCCAGGGCAACTAAGGAGTGGCTCCGTAAGAAGCATCTCAAGGTCCTGGAGTGGCCTAGCCAGTCTCCAGACCTGAACCCAATAGAAAATCTTTGGAGGGAGCTGAAAGTCCGTATTGCCCAGCGACAGCCCCGAAACCTGAAGGATCTGGAGAAGGTCTGTATGGAGGAGTGGGCCAAAATCCCTGCTGCAGTGTGTGCAAACCTGGTCAAGACCTACAGGAAACGTATGATCTCTGTAATTGCAAACAAAGGTTTCTGTACCAAATATTAAGTTCTGCTTTTCTGATGTATCAAATACATATGTCATGCAATAAAATGCAAATTAATTACTTAAAAATCACACAATGTGATTTTCTGGATTTTTGTTTTAGATTCCGTCTCTCACAGTTGAAGTGTACCTATGATAAAAATGACAGACCTCTACATGCTTTGTAAGTAGGAAAACCTGCAAAATCGGCAGTGTATCAAATACTTGTTCTCCCCACTGTATGTGTATTAGTATAGTGTGAATGTAGTGTGCATCAGCATAGTGTGAAAATAGTGTGCATGAGTATTGTGTGAATGTAGAGTGTATTAGCATAGTGTGGAAGTATAGTGTATTAATATAGTGTGAATGTACACATGTAAGATCTTAATTTGAGCCAGTTTTCGACAACAGGAAAATAATCCTGCAGCAACAGGAAACGTGAATTATTATATGAATTATAATTAAAGGACATTTTTTGTAGGAGTTGATACATTTTTTCGTAAGGGAAAATCAAGTCTGAAATTTCGGGTAGCCCGAAATGTTTGACCCAAGTTAAACAATTTAAAGGCTATGCTACCAAATACTAATTGAGTGTATGTAAACGTCTGACCCACTGGGAATGTGATGAAAGAAATAAAAGCTGAAATAAATCATTCTCTCTACTATTATTATGACATTTCACATTCTTAAAATAAAGTGGTGATCCTAACTGACATAAGACAGGGAATTCTTACTAGGATTAAATGTCAGGAATTGTGAAAAACTGAGTTTAAATGTATTTGGCTAAGGTGTATGTAAACTTCCGACTTCAACTGTAGATGTATGATCTTAATTTGATCACCCTGTTGGAGGAAAACTTTATTGCAATGCAGGACATTTTTTACTTGCAGTGTATTTGAGGTTTAAAAAGGCTTCTGAAGTTTGTAATTTCCATTTACGAAAAATGTACCAACCCCTACAAAAATGTCTATTAATTCTAATCCACATTATAATTCACATTTCCTGTTTCTGCAGGATTACTTTCCTGCTGTAGCAGTGTTGTGTTCGAAACCACCTAAAGCGAGACCAAGACCGGAGCAAATCGAGTTCGAGTCGAGACCAAGATCGGAGGGGGGGCGAGACCGAGTCAAGACCGAGACTGGGAGGGGGACAAGGGGTTCAAGACCGAGTCAAGACCGAAACCAGAAAAATGCGAGTCCAATTCAAGACCATGACTGTAATTTTGTCAAATCATCACTAGAATAAGAGTTCAGAATATTGAAAAAATGCATGCTGAAGGAAAATAGAGCCACTCTACAAATTATTACTAACCCAAACACAGTGGGGAACAATTGGCCTTCTATGCCTTCAGAGAAGGGCTAAGGATTTATAAAATAATTATTATAATAATATAATGATAATAATGATAATTGTATTATTATTTTCAATGATGTTCTGATTTAATATGTTCAGTTTTTGTTGGAAAGGAAAGGGTTCACACTGAAGAGGAAAAAAAAGATCCAATCAGGATTTTTCTTTGCTGGTCTCTAGGGAGAAACATCTAGCTAGCTAAGTCAGCCATTGGCTAGGCCATCAGAAGCTAGATAAAGGTATCTGCCATTCAACTGTATTAGGGCAAAATTTTGGAGTGACAGTGCAATCAGTCAATCACATTTTGACTTAATGACTGGGACCGTTTTTACAAAAACTTATGGAAGCTTCTACCTTCTTGAAGGCCGACAGGTCACTGCGAAATAGTGAGCAGAAGTTTTCCCAAGGTCTAGCTAGCTAGCTTTAGTTGTTGGCTAGTTATCAAAGAGGATGTTGTTGCTAATTTGTTAGCTTCTCTCTTTTCAAGAATAACTTTAAACAAGAAGTTAGGTTTCAAATGAGCATCATCTGGTGAGTGGAACTGTGTTTTTCTATTGCAGCGCGCTTGCTGTTGTTAGCCATCTCTTTGAAAATAACTTACTTGTGTGAAACATTGTTGCATTTAAAGTGGAACTGACAGCATATTATAAACATACAATCTGTTCATATACACCCCCAGGAAGAATATTACACTTTTAAAAACATTTTATGACAAGCAAACACTTAGATATGGTCATTTTCACGTTTTCATAAATTCTTAGAATGTTTGGGAATTATGTATACTAAGGCATTTGTGAAAATTCTATAGCAATATAGAGTGGGAAAGCATCCGTGCATTTGGACAATTAATAGACACTGCAGTAAATAAAACCGAATAAAAACATCTGTCTTGTCCAGGACCAGAGTCTACACAGACCGGTGCGCTATAGCCAATCAGAGCTACAGTTGGCCTTTATACAAATAAGCCATTTGCCACACAGGCCTGCCATCATTCACTTTGAACTGGACTGTGTGTTTACAGGCAGTTGCAACAGTGTGACTTTAGATCATTAGAAAGCATTTGCCAAAAGCCACAAAATACACCTGAATGGATTTCAGCAAACATGTAAACACCACAGGAGTCCTCTTTCATTTGGGAACTTTACAGTCCTATTGATCAAACAACCATGAAAAGGCAGGCTCTCTCTCCCTCAGTTATGCACATCAACAACAACAAGATCAACAACTAATGCTAGCCAGAGCAGGATGAGCTAAAATCGAACGAAATAACATTAGATAAACCCTCTCAAACTTTTTCAGTTAGTTGGCGGTCAAAATTGCACTGATAAATGATGGACAATTGTAGCCTCCTCGTCCTTCTGCATTGTGCCTGCCAATACATGCTTGTCCCAACCAAGCACTAAAGCTAAATGGCTAAAGTTCGCTAGCTTGCTAGCTAGCTACTTCCAGACACAAACGAGAGAACACCTCACTCTGACCATTTTACTCGCCATAGCAGAGCTGGTTAGGCTGTTTACATGTTATCTAGAGCGTTCTTGACTAACTATTACTTTTATGCCTATGTTTACTGACACTGGTCATATTCAGCGGGTGTTGCGCATTCGTAAATTAATCAGTTGTTCTGCGCTTTGGCACACTCAGACGAGAGTGCTCTGAAATTGGAGTATATAGCCAGAGTGAATTTGCAAACACAAGAGATATGCTAACTGGATAACAGTAGTTTAAGTTCTTGCTAGCTAACCAAATGACACCTGCATCTCTAGCTGTCCTAGCAGCTAGCTAGCTATCTAGCTAACGTTAGGCTTCGTGTTTTTAGCTTGCAACATAAATAGATACACTAGCCTATTAGCCACGTTATGACTGACTTGTGATCATTGCCCTTGCTAGTTTGATTGTATTGCCATTCCCAGCCTTGGTTACATTAGTCCGTTTTTGTCCAGAATATTGAGTCATTGAAACTGAAACAGTGCATCCTGAATGGAGGCAACAAACAATGTACCAGGCCAGCTGTGATTTACAACCTGATGGCAATATTTTTTGGACTACCAAGACATTTATTGGTGAATTATATTAATCATGCATTGAACTGCATCCATCTATCTGCCAACAATGCCTTAGTGTACGTCATGGAACATTGAGTCAAATAAAATGTCCTATAAAGTTGTTTTTGTAGCATAAACTGGGAATTTGATATTTTTTACTGATATTATGATTGCTTCCGTTTAAGAAACTTTTTTCAACAGAATCAGCAGAATGAATACACCCCTGATCACACCTAAACACAGTTCACTTTCATAGCAGCCATGTTGTATTCCTTGATATTTTCTACTGATATTATGATTGTCTGTTTGTTTCATATCTGCAAAGTAGTTAAAACGCTGTCAGTTCCACTTTAAACTTTAGTTCACCGGTTACTTTGTGTGCTAAACATTAAATGTTTTTTGCAATGGGAAGTAATAGTTGTACATTTCGGTTGGGAAATGCTTAATGGTTGTGTTTTTGTATTCTTATGATTGGAACCTACTGGCTTATTATGTCTGAGTTTATGGACAGCTTATCCTTTAACATCATGCTGTGTGTGCTGCTGTCTTTCCATCGGTTCCCAAACGGCCCGCCCAGTGAAGGAAAGGTACCCTGTGTGAAAATCCTATGTTTTCCTATGGTTTGTTATGAGTTTTCTAATAGATTTATCAGATCTTCACTCTCAAGACCACACTTTTTTTAATAGAAAAAAATCAAAATAAATGGATGGTCTAAGTCCACAACAATACTTAAACCACATCAATCTGATTGGGTGGGCCTGTCATGGCCTGGCTCCCCAGTGGGTGGGCCTGTGTGCACCCAGGCCCATCCATGTCTACCAGTGGCGGTCAGTGACATTTATGTTTTTTTTAACAGCATTTGGATTACTTTCATTCATATTCCATTCGCCCAGTTCAATGTAACATCAATAGGTTTAGGCTACTACGTGATACTCACATTTTCCCTATACCCATCATGAGGTTGTTACAACCTAGCCTATGAGTGAAATATTACAATGTAGGTGCACACAGATTGAGAGAACATTTTGAGGTGACAGACAGTGACACATGGACAGACAGTGACAGACAAACAAGAGTTTCTATTGGACAAATTCAGGTATGTTTATCCCCGTTTCGTTCCGTTTAAGAAACTTTTTTCAACAGAATCAGAGGAATGAATACACCCCTGATCACACGTAAACACAGTTCACTTTCATAGCAGCCACGTTGTATTCCTTCTGTCATCTATGCACTCTCCTCCTCTCACCTTTTCCCTTCGTTTGTGGACTTCAATGCACAACACATCAGCTGTATGTTGCCTCGCCTGGTTCACCAACTACTTCTCAGATAGAGTTCAGTGTGTCAAATCGGAGGGCCTGTTGTCTGGACCTATGGCAGTCTCTATGGGGGTGCCACAGGGTTCAATTCTTGGGCCGACACTTTTCTCCGTGTATATCAATGATGTCGCTCTTGCTGCTGGTGACTCTCTGATCCACCTCTACGCAGACGACACCATTTTGTATACATCTGGCCCTTCATTGGACACTGTGTTAACAAACCTCCAAACGAGCTTCAATGCCATACAACAATCCTTCAGTAGCCTCCAACTGCTCTTAAACACTAGTAAAACTAAATGCTGTCATGAGCCCTCTCACTCCACCGGGTTACCACCTTAATTTGTTTCCACTATCTTCCACTCTGCTCACCACTCTCTCTCTACTCAGCCTAACTAGCTCCACCTGTCCCTGCTCTGCTCGGCTCTAATTACTCTGCCAGCTGCGCTGCATTACCCACTAACCTCTCCCAGTATTTAAAGCCCTGTCTTTCAGCTCTCCTTTGTCAGATCGTCTGCAAAGCTCACACCCGGAACCTGTTTGCTCGCGCTTCTGGCTCACCCTCGTTTTGTGACCCCGGACCTGCCTGATTTTTGGATACTCTTCTGCCCCAGGAAAACCAGACCTGCTTTCTGCCATTACGACTCCTGACTACTCTTCGACCCCGGTAACTCTGACCAGCCTTCTGCCTTGCTACAACGTATTGGGATTTCCCTTGTACTGTACTTCTGCCTTGTTTCATCCGCCCCGTTGTGTCTGTGTTTCCTCCCCCCCAGGACTTCTGGACCACCAACCACCGGCGTCATCGGACGCATCGCTGCCACTGGGGGGGGGCACAGACCCAGCACATTGGACGGAATCCCTGTTATTCCCAGTAACCCCTGGAGCCTTCACTCACTCCCTACTTCCCTTTTCCCTTAAGTTTTAATAAACTTTCTGGTGTGACGCAATTGTGGTCCTCTTGTCGTCTGTCTGAATCGTGACAGTACGATCTGACCATCATGGACTCAGCGCACACTTCCCCCGACATGGAAACCGACGAACCTGAGCAACCCACCGCCATGCTACGCCTGGAACACACTGAGAGAGAGCTAGGCCGCATGAGCGGCGACATCACCTCTCTGCTTCAGGTCGGCCACCAACAGCATCAGCAGTTCCAGCAGCACCAGCAGCAGTTCCAGCAGCAGCAACAACAACTCGCCACGATCATCCAACTCCTCACCAACCTTACCCCAGCCACTCCGCCCACCGGCCCGTTTCCAGGCAGTCTGCCCACCAGCCCTGCCTCCGAGTTACCTGCCCCGGTCATTGCAGCCGCTGCTCCGGAACCCAAGATTGGAAACCCCGAGCGGTTCAACGGCGATTCTACCCAGGTCCGGCCATTCCTGACTAGCTTCCGACTTCAGTTCTCCTTGCAGCCAAGGACCTTCGCCACGGAGGGGGCTAAGGTCGGGTATGCCATCACTCACCTGACGGGCCGAGCTCGACTCTGGGGAACAGCAGAGTTCGAACGTCAAACCCCCGCATGTGCAACCTTCGACCTGTTTGCTGAGGAGATGCTGAAGGTGTTTGACCTGGATTCACCAACCGCAGAGGCGTCTCGTGAACTGTTCAGTATTCGACAAGGCAGACGTACAGTCGCAGACCATTCCATCGACTTCCGAACCCTGGCAAGGCGAAGTTCTTGGAACACACCATCGTTGGTGGACGCGTTCTTCCATAGCTTGGCTGACTATATCAAGGACGAGTTGGTCTCCCATGAACTGCCTTCCACTCTTGATGAAGCCATCGCACTGACTGTCCGGATCGACAGAAGGATACAGACCCGTCGTCGTGAGAGGGGGCGCCAAGGTCCACCAACTACCGGCATTCGGAGAGATCCGACTGGGCTCCTGTCATCTACTGCCACTCACCCAAGTCAGCTTGATCAGTCTGAGCCTATGGAGATTGGGCGAGCCTCTCTCACTCCTGCAGAGCGCCAGCGCCGCTTCACCTCAAACCTCTGCCTCTATTGTGGAGGTGATGGACATCGTGTGGTAACCTGCCCTTTAAAAGCCGAAGCTCACCGGGCATAGGGGGAGTCCGGTTGAGCTCAATGACCATCCAGTCCTCCGACCGCAAACCCCTGCTGCAAGTTCACCTCCGCCTCTCTGACTCAACTCACACCCTGGCTGCTCTGGTGGATTCTGGCGCCGAAGCCAACATAATGGACATCAAGCTGGCACGCCAACTGGGACTGGAGAACCTCCGTTTGACACCTCCTATTCCTGCCCGGGCACTGGACGGACACTTACTCGGATCGGTCACTCATGTCACGGCCCCGGTCTTGATGGGTCTGTCCGGAAACCATCAAGAAACTATCCAGTTTCACCTGCTCCCCTCTCCAGGCCAACCCCTCATCCTGGGTTACCCATGGCTCCGCCGGCACAACCCTCAGCTCGACTGGGTGACCGGGGTGATCAGGGAGTGGGGAGAGGACTGCCACCGAACCTGCCTGCTTGCTGCCGCACTACCCCCTCGGCCAGTACCTACTAACTCCGCTCCTGACCTCTCCAATGTCCCAGAATGCTACCATGGTCTCAGAGAAGTGTTTAACAAAGCAAGAGCCACATCTCTGCCCCCTCACCGACCGTACGACTGTGCCATCGACCTCCTCCCTGGAACAGCCCCTCCAAAGGGCCGTCTTTATTCGTTGTCTGCTCCTGAAAGAAAGTCCATGGAGGACTACATCAATGACTCTCTGTCCGCAGGATTAATCCGTTCATCTTCATCTCCGGCTGGTGCTGGCTTCTTCTTTGTGGGGAAGAGGGACGGATCTCTTCGCCCCTGCATCGACTACAGGGGACTCAACGACATCACAGTGAAAAACCGTTACCCTCTGCCTCTGCTCACCTCTGCTTTTGAGTTGCTCCAGGGAGCCACTGTTTTTACCAAGTTGGATCTCAGAAACGCTTACCACCTAGTGCGGATCCGGGAGGGAGATGAATGGAAGACCGCATTCAATACACCAACAGGCCACTACGAGTATCTGGTTATGCCTTTTGGCCTCACCAATGCTCCTGCTGTGTTCCAGGCTCTAGTGAATGATGTACTGCGGGACATGTTAAACAAGTTTGTCTTCGTTTACCTGGATGACATCTTAATCTACTCCAGAAACCTGTCTGAACACACCCGCCATGTCCAGCAAGTCCTTCATCGTCTTCTGGAGAATTCCCTCTACGCCAAGGCAGAGAAATGTGAGTTTCACGTCAAGACAGTGGCCTTCCTGGGGTACATAGTGGCAGAGGGAAGTATCCAAATGGATCCTGCCAAAGTATCAGCAGTCACTTCATGGCCAGTTCCGGAGAACAGAAAGAAGCTGCAACAGTTTCTGGGGTTTGCTAACTTCTATAGAAAGTTTATCCGGAACTACAGTACCGTTGCTGCCCCTCTCACTGCTCTAACCAGCACCAAGCAACCCTTCACCTGGACCCCAGCAGCCGACAAGGCTTTCAGTACCCTCAAGGTAAGGTTCACCTCCGCTCCCATCCTCCAGATGCCTGATGTGGACCGGCAATTCATTGTGGAGGTGGACGCCTCGGATGTGGGAGTTGGTGCTGTGATTTCTCAGTGGGCTGCGGAGGATAGGAAGCTCCATCCCTGTGCCTTTTTCTCACGTCGGTTGTCCCCCTCTGAGTGCAATTACGACATAGGGAACCGAGAGCTGCTGGCTGTGAAGCTTGCCTTGGAGGAGTGGCGTCACTGGCTGGAGGGGTCCACCATTCCATTTCTCGTTTGGACCGATCATAAGAACTTGGAGTACATCCGCACGGCCAAACGGTTGAACTCCAGGCAGTCCCGCTGGGCCCTGTTCTTCACCAGGTTTAATTTCACTCTGTCATACCGGCCTGGATCACGCAACACCAAGCCAGACGCCCTCTCCCGTCAATTCCAGAAGGATGACAACCCCTCCAAGGATCCTGTGTCGATTCTGCCAAGTCCCTGCATCGTAGCAGCTCTGACCTGGGCTGTTGAGGAACAGGTGCTGGAAGCTCTCCGTAACCAGCCAGGTCCCAGCACTTGCCCAGCTGACCGCCTTTTTGTCCCCGAAAACCTGAGGTCCCAGGTCGTTCAGTGGGGACATGACTCCCGCCTAGCTTGTCACCCTGGCTCCACCCGCACTTACAACCTGCTCGCCCAGAGGTTCTGGTGGCCCTCTCTGAGAAAGGATGTACGGGAATTCGTCCAAGCCTGCCCCATCTGCAACCAACACAAGTCGTCCTGCCAGCCCCCAGCCGGATTGCTGCAGCCCCTGCCTGTGCCCAGACGTCCCTGGTCTCACATCGCCCTTGACTTTGTCACGGGGCTGCCCCCTTCAAGTGGCATGACCGTCATTCTCACCATAGTTGACCGATTCAGCAAGATGGCACACTTTATTCCCCTCCCCAAGCTCCCAACCGCCAAGGAGACCGCCCAGGTGGTCCTGGAACACGTCTTCCGGATCCACGGACTGCCAAAGGATGTAGTTTCTGACCGTGGTCCACAATTCTCCTCCGCTTTTTGGAAGGAGTTCTGTCACCTGCTGGGAGCCACAGTCAGTCTGACTTCCGGATTCCATCCCCAATCCAATGGGCAGTCAGAGCGGGCAAATCAGGAGCTCGAGAAGGCACTGCGATGCATGACTTCACGCAACCCCCACTCCTGGTCGCAGCAATTGACATGGGTGGAGTACGCACACAATTCTCTGACCTGCTCTGCCATCGGTATGTCCCCTTTCCAATGTGTTTATGGATACCAGCCTCCTCTATTTGCCAGCCAGGAAGGGGAGGTGACTTGCCCATCTGCACTTGCTTTTGCCCGTCGATGTCGCCGCACCTGGTCACAAGCCCGAGCCACACTCCTCAGATCCGTTGCCAGCTACACTACCGGGGCCAACCGTCGGAGAATCCCTGCTCCCACCTACCATGTTGGTCAAAGGGTGTGGTTGTCGTCAAAGAACCTGCCACTCAGGGTGGAGTCGCAAAAGCTGGCACCTCGGTTCATTGGCCCATTCCCTATCATAAGAGTGATTAGCCCAACTGCTGTCCGGCTCCAACTGCCTAATTCCATGAGGGTGCACCCCACTTTCCATGTGTCTAAGATTAAGCCCATTCATGAGAGTCCGCTGGTCCCTGCTGCGCCTTGTCCTCCTCCTCCACAGCTCGTCGATGGTGGTCTGGTTTACACCGTCCGCCGCCTGCTTCGGTCCAGACGGAGGGGTAGGGGTCTCCAGTACCTCATTGACTGGGAGGGCTATGGACCTGAGGAAAGGACCTGGGTGCCAGCTAGTCGGATTGTGGATAGGACTCTCATCACCGCCTTCCACCAACGGCATCCTGATCAACCTGCAATCCGTAGGGGCCGCCCCAGAGGGATCCCTAACCGTCCTGCCCGCTCGGCTTCCTGTCCTGTGCCTGATCCTGTCTCGGGACCTGTCCCATCTCCCGACCACGGCCCTCCGGCTTCCTCCGAGGATGAGGACGTTCGCTCGGACCGTTCGGAGGAGTTCTAGCCCTCCTCCGGCTCCCCTCCTCCCGCCCGGCGTGGTGTTGCTCTTGGGACTTCTGGGGCCGTCCCTTGGGGGGGGGGTTCTGTCATGAGCCCTCTCACTCCACCGGGTTACTACCTTAATTTGTTTCCACTATCTTCCACTCTGCTCACCACTCTCTCTCTACTCAGCCTAACTAGCTCCACCTGTCCCTGCTCTGCTCGGCTCTAATTACTCTGCCAGCTGCGCTGCATTACCCACTAACCTCTCCCAGTATTTAAAGCCCTGTCTTTCAGCTCTCCTTTGTCAGATCGTCTGCAAAGCTCACACCCGGAACCTGTTTGCTCGCGCTTCTGGCTCACCCTCGTTTTGTGACCCCGGACCTGCCTGATTTTTGGATACTCTTCTGCCCCAGGAAAACCAGACCTGCTTTCTGCCATTACGACTCCTGACTACTCTTCGACCCCGGTAACTCTGACCAGCCTTCTGCCTTGCTACAACGTATTGGGATTTCCCTTGTACTGTACTTCTGCCTTGTTTCATCCGCCCCGTTGTGTCTGTGTTTCCTCCCCCCCAGGACTTCTGGACCACCAACCACCGGCGTCATCGGACGCATCGCTGCCACTGGGGGGGGGCACAGACCCAGCACATTGGACGGAATCCCTGTTATTCCCAGTAACCCCTGGAGCCTTCACTCACTCCCTACTTCCCTTTTCCCTTAAGTTTTAATAAACTTTCTGGTGTGACGCAATTGTGGTCCTCTTGTCGTCTGTCTGAACCGTGACAAATGCATGCTTTTCAATCGAACGCTGCTGGCACCCGCCCACCCGACTAGAATCACCACTCTCGACGGGTCTGACCTAGAGTATGTGGACAACTACAAATACCTAGGTGTCTGGTTAGACTGTAAACTCAACTTCCAGACTCACATAAAGAATCTCCAATCCAAAGTTAAATCTAGAATCGGCTTCCTATTTCGCAATAAAGCCTCCTTCACTCATGCTGCCAAACATGCCCTCGTAAAACTGACTATCCTACCGATCCTTGACTTCGGCGATGTCATTTACAAAATAGCCTCCAACACTCTACTCAGCAAATTGGATGTAGTCTATCACAGTGCCATCCGTTTTGTCTCCAAAGCCCCATACACTACCCACCACTGTGACCTGTACGCTCTTGTTGGCTGGTCCTCACTACATGTTCGTCGTCAAACCCACTGGCTCCAGGCCATCTATAAATCACTGCTAGGCAAATCCCCGCCTTATCTTAGCTCATTGGTCACCATAGCAGCACCCACCCGTAGTCTACGCTCCAGCAGGTATATCTCACTGGTCATTCCCAAAGCCAACACCTCCTTTGGCCGCCATTCCTTCCAGTTCTCTGCTGCCAATGACTGGAACGAATTGCAAAAATCTCTGAAGCTGGAGACTCTTATCTCCCTTAATAACTTTAAGCATCAGTTGTCAGAGCACCTTACCGATCACTGCACCTGTACACAGCCCATCCGAAATTAGCCCACCCAACTACCTCATCCCTATATTATTTATTTTGCTCTTTTGCACCCCAGTATCTCTATTTGCACATAATCTCTTGCACATCTAGCATTCCAGTGTTAATACTATTGTAATTATTCTGCACTATAGCCTATTTATTGCCTTACCTCCATAACTTGCTACATTTGCACACACTGTATATATATTTTCTGTTGTATTTTCTGACTTTATGTTTTTTTACCCCATATGTAACTCTGTTGTTTTTATTGCACTACTTTGCTTTATCTTGGCCAGGTCGCAGTTGTAAATGAGAACTTGTTCTCAACTGGCTTACCTGGTTAAATAAAGGTGAAATAAAAAAAAATAAAAAAAATGTGACCAGGCGAAAAAACCTTTCCAAGCCAAACCATATCATAACCGCTACACACAGCCTACATCGTTGTCACCATATTAGCTAAAGTAACATCCTAGTCAACATAGCTAATATAACTAATGCGTTAGTAGACCCGCTACAATGATGCAGTAATGTTACAGTGTATAGTCACTAAGCAGTTTAGCAGTTACACCGGCGGACCCTGGTGGCGATACATTAATAAAATCAAAAGCTTACCTTGACTTGGAAGAGTTCAAATGTTGTGTTGGATAGTCATAGCCAGCTAGCTAACATAGCATCCCTCTGTTTGAGCAGGGTGTTTTGAGTAGGCTAAACTAGCTAGCTGCATTTGCTAGCTAAATAAGTGAAACTGAAAGTAAAAAAAAAAAGATGAAATCTCTCTCTCTCTCTCCCTCTCTCCCTCTCTCTCTCTCTCTCTCTCTCTCTCTCTATCTCTCTCCCTCTCTCTCTCTGTCTCTCTCTCTTGCTTCTCCTTCATTTTTGAAGAAATTAATTTGTTCAAAACTGTTCAACTATTGTCTTTCTCTCTCTTTGAGTCAACTACTCACCACATTTTATGCACTGCAGTGCTAGCTAGCTGTAGTGTATGCTTTCAGTACTAGATTACTTCTCTGATACTTTGATTGGGTGGACAACATGTCAGTTCATGCTGCATGGGCTCTGATAGGTTGGAGGACGTCCTCCGGAAGTTGTCATAATTACTGTGTAAGTCTATGGAAGGGGGTGAGAACCAAGAGCCTCCTAGGTTTTGTACTAAAGTCAATGTACCAAGAAGAGGACAGAAGCTAGCTGTCCTCCGGCTACACCATGGTGCTACCCCACAGAGTGCTGTTGAGACTACTGTAGACCTTCATTGCAAAACAGTGTGTTTTAATCAATTATTTGGTGACGTGGATATATTTAGTATAGTTTTATCTAAAAATTATAACTTTTTTAATGTTTTACTATTTTTATTTTTTTGAAATTCTCTGAGGAGGATGGTCCTTCCATTCCTCCTCTGAGGAGCCTCCACTGATGTCTACGCCCCTGATTCAAACAGTGCATGATAACAATTGCACATCACAAATAGCCTACTAACCAACACTTTGGACTAAACTTTTTCAATACCTAGTTTGCATACCCATTGTTGCC
Source organism: Coregonus lavaretus (assembly GCF_964263955.1). Classification (NCBI taxonomy): domain Eukaryota; kingdom Metazoa; phylum Chordata; class Actinopteri; order Salmoniformes; family Salmonidae; genus Coregonus; species Coregonus lavaretus. The sequence continues at coordinate 14,581,713 of NC_140011.1, forward strand.
TTAGTTAGCATTTACTGGTAGATAATCATAAGTTGAAACGTCTTTCCTACCCTACCGGCTATGGATGTCATTCTTCTGTGAGCTGCTCCATGACAAAACCAGTTGAGAGCTGCACACTCTTGCTACCTGCAGATGATATTCCGCTGAAACTAGCTGATAATTATGAGTTTTGTATGCCGCTGGTCTCGGGAATAAATTACGTGTACTCATTGTCCAAGACCGAGTAAAGACTGAGTACAAATGTATCCGACACCGAGACAAGACTGAGACACTCAATATGTGGTCGGGACCGGACACGAGAACGAGACCGGTCTCGAGTACTACAACACTGTGCTGTAGCAAACTGGCTTAAATTAAGATCCTACATCTGTAGTGTGAATGTAGTGTGTATCAGTATAGTGTGTATGTTGTCGGTGGTGTGGATGTAATGTGTATGGGCATGGAGGAGGCAGGGGTGTGAGTGAAGCAGGACACAGTGAGGAGGTAATGCGGAGGGACAGTGAGGTATGTTGGTCAGGAATGAGCCTCTCTCCACTATGATGCTTCTACAGTCACAGCACAGCTAGCAAAGGGTAAGTGTGGGAGTGCTCTTAGCGAATGCTGTACCCAGCTCTGTTAAATCACACCATAATTCCTTTTCCATCATCATAACCATTTGTTTTCCTTTCAAGGAGGACAAGATGGGATAGGTTGGGAAGCAGGAGGGAAGGGGAGGAGACACACTTTGATCTCGTTCTCTCTCTCTCTCTCTTGCTCTCTCTCTCTCTCTCTCTCTCTCTCTCTCTCTCTATCTCATTAGTGGTAGTGTTTGGTGGTCCTCAGATTCGTATCATCAGTTCCTCCTGCTGCTGATTCCTTCCATTGATCATGTTGACATATTGTGTGTGGCCACTGGGTCCTTCTCCCTTGATTCTACTCCTCTCCCTTTATTTTCCTCTCAGCTCTCCTGACCCCCTCCTCTCTCCTCCTATGTGATCCAACTTCCTCCTCTCTCCTCCTCCTTCATCTCCTCTTCTTCCTTGCTCTCCTCCTCTCTCACCTCTTCAAACCTCTGTACGTCTGATCCACTCAGCTCAGATATTCGACAGATAGTTACACATCCAAGCCTCATTCACCCCTCCTCCCCTCCTCCACCCCTTCAACCCTCTCCCTCATCCACTACCACCAAGCCTTCTCTCTCTGTCTCCCTCCTCCCTTCTCCAGCTGCCCTCAAGCTTTTCTATTACCGCATGGAAAGCACCTTGCAGCCCCTGACAAGCGCGGCGAATCGACACTAAATCAGAAATCAGTGCCAGCCGCCGATCTGAGCCACCATGAAGGTCACAGACCCTCTGCCGCCGCGTCTCAATCTGGAGAACAGAGCAGGAACACAGACACAGTTAGAGCACACAACCACCAACCAGAAAGGTAGAGGAGGAGGTAGACAGGGAAGAACAGGAACACAGACACTGCTCAGCACAGCCTTAGCCAGCAGTCACAGAGGTAGAGAGATGAGAAAGTAGGGAGAGAGGGGAGGTAGAGAGCATATAAAGAGTGAGATAGAGGGTAGAGGGGGAGGTCAGTGAGGACCTGGGGGAAATTTGGGTCAGTGGTTGTCATGTTATGTTAATCTACAAATACTACTGAGGCGCATAAACACTCTATCACTCTCCATTTAGAGAGAAATAAAATAATAAGAGTCTAATAGTGCAGTCTTTGACAATGTTGTTTCTAATTTAATGTCCAGAGAGGCACAATAATTTGACTGAGATGAATAAGTGCATTCTGTGTTTTCTAATTCAAGCCAAAAATCTGTGCATTCGGAAAGTATTCAGACCCCAATTTTGAGTCTCATAGCAAAGGGTCTGAATACTTATGTCAATGTTAGAAATTCCGTTTTTTATTTTTAATACATTTGTAAAAATGTCTAAAAACTTGTATTCGCTTTGTCATTATGGGGTATTGTGTGTAGATTGATGAGGGAAAAAAACAATTTCATCCATTTTAGAATAAGGCTGTAACGTAACAAAATGTGGAAAAGGTCAAGGGGTCTGAATACTTTCCGAATTCACTGTATATCTGTCCAAACACTGCATGGATAAATAGCAAGGCAAACATTTTGATTCACTATAATTCCCCAAACACTGCCTTTCACTATGGATTTCCACAGAGGGCTGGAGTTGTTGTACACTGCCATCTAGTTGTCACTGATGACTGTGTAATACAAGGTAACAAACAGAGTAGCTATATGGTGCATATATATGTAATAACATTTTCTTAAATTATTTTCAAATCTCTCCTCCATCTATTATTGTATATAGATTTTTTTTGATAAAAAACAACCAAAACAGTAATATGAATTTGTCAAGAGGTCTAGGAATGTTCTGTTTGATGTTTTTCGCTTTTCCATGAATTTGTCTAGAACAAAGGCCGGCAGATGGCGATATTGAGTATTTTCCATCTTACCAGCCAAACGCAGCCGGCAATAAAGTAATATCCCCCGTGGAGGCGGTTCGTACCTAAATCATTCTCCATTCAGGCTGCAGCAGTCTGAAGATTACCGCTGGCTGAATGCAGGGCGCAATCAGGAAGTAGCATTAGCCACTAGAATGGTGGTGGAAAATGGTGTTAGATAAAGAAAGTACGCATATTTCCCTCCTTCTCACTGTTAAATCTAGTTAAGGAAGAAATCGATGCCTTTGCAGTCTGATTGTTATGTTGTGAAAGCTTGCTAGTTAGCTAGCTAGCACACGGTGTCGCCCCCGCCTGCTGTGTACTGTACCGTAGAAAACCGTGCCTGACAGGCGGGGGCGAAGGACAATGTCTACCGGTCGTCCCCACCTCCCGCTAGCACAGCAGACAAGAGGCTAGGGTGACACCTTGTACTAGCTACCTTGATAGTTAGCGACACCGTGGCTAGCTAGTTTGCTAGTTAGCTACCACACGGTGTCGCCTCCCGCTTGCTGTGTACCGGAGTCCTCCTCAGGACTAGCTGGCTAAGCTAGCACACAGTGTCCTTCGCTCCCGCCTGCCGAACACCTGCCCTTGGCATCGTTAACAGAACTGCGGGAAAACAGTGCCCGACAGGCGAGGGCGAAGGACACTGTCTACCGGTGTACGGCTAGCTACCTACCATTGTCGTCCCCACCCCTTCTTCTGTGGGGTTTATTGGCGGCTGGCATTCAACGTTATTGTGCATTATACAACGGGTGGGTCCAATCTTGAATGCTGATTGGTTAAAAACACATTCCAGCCGGTGTCTATTCCACAAGTTACCACCAGCAAAATCTATGATGTTAAAATGCCTATTTACTCTGTTCTATCTGACTGCGCAATCCACTGTCTCATCAACCCCAGCCAGGCAATTTATAAACTTGATCTCCACTATAAAAAGCATCTAGATATGATCTCACATTTCTTTTAGACTAACATTTAGTTTTCAACAGCGGAGATAAACCTTGCTGTCTGTCTCCGACATTTGCAACATTGTTTCAATATTAAAATGTGATCTCCAGTTGTCCCATAGTAAGGAACATGTCGGGACTCGTGATGAGACAGACAGACAGGCAGGCAGCTTTTCTCAGCCAGTTGAAATCATGAATCAGCATCATTTTTATGGATATATACAAATAACTATCAATAGAAAACAGGTTGTGCCGTGAGGTATTGCTTTATCAGTTTTTTTTTAAACCAGGGTTGCTGTTCATTTGAGCAATATGAGATGGAACGGAGTTCCATGCAATAATGGCTCTATAAAATACTGTACGCTTTCTTGAATTTGTTCTGGATTTGGGGACTGTGAAAAGACCCCTGGTGGCATGTCTGGTGGGGTAAGTGTGTGTGTCAGAGCTGTGTGTAAGTTGACTATGCAAACAATTTGGGATTTTCAACACATTCATGTGTCTTATAAAAAGAAGTGATGCAGTCAGTCTCTCCTCAACTCTTAGCCAAGAGAGACTGGCATGCATAGTATTTACAGTGCATTCGGAAAGTATTCAGACCTGTTGACCTTTTCCACATTTTGTTATTTACAAAAAAAAAATTATTATCAATCTACGCACAATACCCCATAATGACAACGCAAAAACAGGAATTTAGACATTTTTGCAAATGTATTAAAAATAAAGAACTGAAATATCACATTTACATAAGTATTCAGACCCTTCACTCAGTACTTTATTGAAGCACCTTTGGCAGCGATTAGTGTCTTCTTTTGTATGACGCTACAAGCTTGGCACACCTGTATTTGAGGAGTTTCTCCCATTCTTCTGTGCAGATCCACTCAAGCTCGGTCAGGTTGGATGGGGAGTGTCACTGCACAGCTATTTTCAGGTCTCTCCAGAGATGTTAGATCGGGTTCAAGTCCTTGATCTGACTGGACCACTCGAATGACATTCAGAGACTTGTCCCGAAGCCACTCCTGCATTGTCTTGGCTGTGTGCTTAGGGTCATTGTCCTGTTGGAAGGTGAACCTTCACCCCAGTCTGAGGTCCTGAGTGCTCTGGAGCAGGTTTTCATCAAGGATCTCTCTGTACTTTGCTCCGTTCACCTTTCCCTGATCCTGACTAGTCTCCCAGTCCCTGCTGCTGAAAAACATCCCCACAGCATGATGCTGCCACCACCATGCTTCACCGTAGGGATGATGCCAGATTTCCTCTAGACGCGATGCTTGGCATTTAGGCCAAAGAGTTCAATCTTGGTTTCATCAGACCAGAGAATCTTGTTTCTCATGGTCTGAGAGTCCTTTAGGTGCCTTTTGGCAAACTCCAAGTGGGCTGTCATGTGTCTTTTACTGAGGAGTGGCTTCCGTCTGGCCACTGACCCATAAAGGCCTGATTGGTGGAGTGCTGCAGAGATGGTTGTCCTTCTGGAAGGTTCTCCCATCTCCACAGAGGAACTCTAGAGCTCTGTCAGAGTGACCATCGGATTCTTGGTCACCTCCCTGACCAATGCCCTTCTCCACTGATTGTTCAGTTTGGCCAGGCGGCCAGCTCTAGGAAGAGTCTTGGTGGTTCCAAACTTCTTCCATTTAAGAATGATGGAGGCCACTGTGTTCTTGGGGACCTTCAATGGTGCAGAACTGTTTTGGTATCCTTCCCCAGATTTGTGCCTTGACACAATCCTGTCTCTGAGCTCTACGGACAATTCCTTCGACCTCATGGTTTGGTTTTTGCTCTGACATGCACTGTCAACTGTGGGACCTTATATAGACAGATGTGTGCCTTTCCAAATCATGTCCAATCAATTGAATTTACCACAGGTGGACTCCAATCAAGTTGTAGAAACATCTCAAGGATGATCACTGGAATCAGGATGCACCTGAGCTCAATTTTGAGTCTCATAGCAAAGGGTCTGAATATTTAAGTAAATACGGTATTTCAGTTTTTTATTTATTTTAAATTTGCAAACATTTCTAAAAATCTGTTTTTCGCTTTGTCATTATGGGGTATGGTGTGTAGACTGATGAGGAATGTATTTTATTGTGGAAAAAGGGAAAGGGTCTGAATACTTTCCGAATGCACTGCATATGATTATAATGAAAAGGTAAGACGTGCCGCTCGGTTCTGGGCCAGCTGCAGCTTAACTAGGTCTTTCCTTGCAGCACTCGACCACACAACTGGACAATAATCAAGATAAGACAAAACTGGAGCCTGCAGTACTTGCTTTTCGGAGTGTGGTGTCAAAAAAGCAGAGCTCTCTTTACTACGGACAGACATCTCCCCATCTTTACAACCATTGAATCTATATGTTTTGACCACCACAGTTTACAATCTAAGGTAACACCAAGTAATTTAGTCTCCTCAACTTGTTCAACAGCCACACCATTCATTACCAGATTCAGCTGAGGTCTAGAACTTAAGGAATGATTTGTACCAAATACAATGCTCTTAGTTTTAGAGATGTTCAGGACCAGTTTATTGCTGGCCACCCATTCCAAAACAGACTGAAACTCTTTGTTAAGGGTTTCAGTGACTTAATTAGCTGTGGTTGCTAATGCGTATATGGTTGAATCATTAGCATACATGGACAGACATGCTTTGTTTAATGCCAGTGGCAGGTCATTGGTAAAAATATAAAAAAGTAGAGGGCCTAGAGAGCTGCGCTGCGGTACACCACACGTTACATGTTTGACATTAGAGAAGCTTCCATTAAAGGAAACCCTTTGAGTTCTATTAGATAGATAGCTCTGAATCCATTAAATGGCAGAGGTTGAAAAGCCATAAGACATACGTTTTTTCAACAACAGGTTATGGTCAATAATATCAAAGGCTCCCACAATCTTCTTATTATCAATTTATTTCAACCAATCATCAATCATTTGTGTCAGTGCAGTACATGTTGAGTGCCCTTCTCTACAGTGAGGGAAAAAAGTGTTTGATCCCCTGCTGATTTTGTACGTTTGCCCACTGACAAAGAAATGACCAGTCTATAATTTTAATGGTAGGTTTATTTGAACAGTGAGAGACAGAATAACAACAAAAAATCGATTTTGCATTTTAATGAGGGAAATAAGTATTTGACCCCCTCTCAATCAGAAAGATTTCTGGCTCCCAGGTGTCTTTTATACAGGTAACGAGCTGAGATTAGGAGCACACTCTTAAAGGGAGTGCTCCTAATTTCAGCTTGTTACCTGTATAAAAGAAACCTGTCCACAGAAGCAATCAATCCATCAGATTCCAAACTCTCCACCATGGCCAAGACCAAAGAGCTCTCCAAGGATGTCAGGGACAAGATTGTAGACCTACACAAGGCTGGAATGGGCTACAAGACCATCGCCAAGCAGCTTGACAACAGTTGGTGCGATTATTATTATTAAGGGGACAGGACAACTTCACCGCATCAAAGGGACGATGGACAGGGCCATGTACCATCAAATCTTGGGTGAGAACCGCCTTCCCTCAGCCAGGGCATTGAAAATGGGTCGTGGATGGGTATTCCAGCATGACAATGACCCAAAACACACGGCCAAGGCAACAAAGGAGTGGCTCAAGAAGAAGCACATTAAGGTCCTGGAGTGGCCTAGCCAGTCTCCAGACCTTAATCCCATAGAAAATCTGTGGAGGGAGCTGAAGGTTTGAGTTGCCAAACGTCAGCCTCGAAACCTTAATGACGGAGAAGATCTGCAAAGAGGAGTGGGACAAAATCCCTCCTGAGATGTGTGCAAACCTGGTGGCCAACTACAAGAAACGTCTGACCTCTGTGATTGCCAACAAGGGTTTTGTCACCAAGTACTAAGTCATGTTTTGCAGAGGGGTCAAATACTTATTTCCCTCATTAAAATGCAAATCAATTTATAACATTTTTGACATGCGTTTTTCTTGACTTTTTTGTTGTTATTCTGTCTCTCATTGTTCAAATAAACCTACCATTAAAATTATAGACTGATCATGTCTTTGTCAGTGGGCAAACATACAAAATCAGAAGGGGATCAAATACTTTTTTCCCTCACTGTATAAGCATGCTGAAAGTCTGTTGTTAATTTGTTTACAGAGAAATAGCATTGTATTTGGTCAAACAATTTTTTCCAACAGTTTGCTAAGAGCTGGCAGAAAGCTGATAGGTATGCTTTTAGAACCAGTAAAAGACGCTTTACCAATCTTGGGTAGCGGAATTACTTTGGCTTCCCTCCAGGCCTGAGGACAAATACTTTCCTCTAGGCTCAGATTAAATATATGACAGATAGGAGTGGCTATAGAGTCAGCTACCATCCTCCGTAGCTTTCCATCTAAGTTGTCAATGCCAGGAGGTTTGTCATTATTGATCGATAACAATAATCTTTCCACCTCTCTCACACTAACTTTACAAAATTCAAACTTGCAATGCTTTTCTTACATTATTAGTTTTTTATGCATGAATACGATGGCTCACTGTTCGTTGTTGGCATTTCCTGCCTAAGTTTGCCCACTTTGCCAATTAAGTTACTACAAAACCATGGTGCTTGCCTACGGAGCTGTGAGGGGAACGGCACCTCCTTACCTTCAGGCTCTGATCAGACCCTACACCCAAACAAAGGCACTACGTTCATTCACCTCTGGCCTGCTAGCCCCCCTACCTCTACGGAAGCACAGTTCCCGCTCAGCCCAGTCAAAGCTATTCGCTGCACCCCAATGGTGGAACAAGCTCCCCCACGACGCCAGGACAGTGGAGTCACTGACCACCTTCCGGAGACACTTGAAACCCTACCTCTTTAAGGAATACCTGGAATAGTATAACAATAATCCTTCTACCCCCCCCACCCCATAAAAAAAAAGAAGAAAAAAAGGGTGGTTGTCCCACTGGCTAACCTAAGTTGAATGCACCAATTTGTAAGTCGTTCTGGATAAGAACGTCTGCTAAATGACTTAAATGTAAATGTAAAAATAATCATTTACAATAATTGGCAACATCAAATGGTTTTGTGATGAATTTGTCTTTCTGCCCATAATTTCATTTTAAAAAAAAATGCATCCAATGGGTACTGATACAGATTTAGAACAAAGTTCTACAGTATTAGTAAAAATGTGATTGATACATGTGGATGATCTTGTTCCTGTAGTGTTTGTAAACACCCTAGTATGTTGATTAATAACCTGAACCAGATTACAGGCACTGGTTACAGTGCGAAGCTTCCTCTTGAGTGGACAGCTTGATGAAAACCAGTCAATATTCAGGTCCCCAAGACAGTAGACCTCTCTGGTTACATAACATACACTATCAAGCATTTCACACATACAGTTGAAGTCGGAAGTTTACATACACCCTAGCCAAATACATTTAAACTCAGTACTTCACAATTCCTGACATTTAATCCTAGTAAAAATTCCCTGTCTTAGGTCAGTTAGGATCACCACTTTATTTTAAGAATGTGAAATGTCAGAATAATAGTAGAGAGAATGATTTATTTCAGCTTTTATTTCTTTCATCACATTCCCAGTGGGTCAGAAGTTTACGTACACTCAATTAGTATTTGGTAGCATTGCCTTTAAATTGTTTAACTTGGGTCAAACGTTTCGGGTAGCCTTCCACAAGCTTCCCACAATAAGCTGGATGAATTTTGGCCCATTCCTCCTGACAGAGCTGGTGTAACTGAGTCAGGTTTGTAGGCCTCCTTGCTCGCACACGCTTTTTCAGTTCTGCCCACACATTTTCTATAGGATTGAGGTCATGGGTTTGTGATGACCACTCAAATACCTTGACTTTGTTGTCCTTAAGCCATTTTGCCACAACTTTGGAAGTATGCTTGGGGTCATTTGGAAGACCCTTTTGCGACCAAGCTTTAACTTCCTGACTGATGTCTTGAGATGTTGCTTCAATATATCCACATAATTTTCCTTCCTCATGATGCCATCTATTTTGTGAAGTGCACCAGTCCCTCCTGCAGCAAAGCACCCCCACAGCATGATGCTGCCACCCCCGTGCTTCACGGTTGGGATGGTGTTCTTCGGCTTGCAAGCCACCCCCTTTTTTTTGTTGGTCATTATGGCCAAACAGTTCTATTTTTGTTTCATCAGACCAAAGTACGATCTTTGTCCCCATGTGCAGTTGCAAACCATAGTCTGGCTTTTTTATGGCGGTTTTGGAGCAGTGGCTTCTTCCTGTCGATATAGGACTCGTTTTACTGTGGATAAAGATACTTTTGAACCTGTTTCCTCCAGCATCTTCACAAGGTCCTTTGCTGTTGTTCTGGGATTGATTTGCACTTTTCACACACAAAGTACGTTCATCTCTAGGAGACAGAACGCGTCTCCTTCCTGAGCGGTATGACAGCTGCGTGGTCCCATGGTGTTCACACTTGCGTACTATTGTTTTTACAGATGAACATGGTACCTTCAGGCGTTTGGAAATTGCTCCCAAGGATGAACCAGACTTGTGGAGGTCTACACATTTTTTTCTGAGGTCTTGGCTGATTTCTTTAGATTTTCCCATGATGTCAAGCAAAGAGGCACTGAGTTTGAAGGTAGGCCTTCAAATACATTACAGGTACACCTCCAATTGACTCAAATTATGTCAATTAGCCTATCAGAAGCTTCTAAAGCCATGACGTCATTTTCTGGAATTTTCCAAGCTGTTTAAAGGCACAGTCAACTTAGTGTATGTAAACCTCTGACCCACTGGAATTGTGATACAGTGAATTATAAGTGAAATAACCTGTCTGTAAACAATTGTTGGAAAAAATTACTTGTGTCATGCACAAAGTAGATGTCCTAATCGACTTGCCAAAACTATAGTTCGTTAACAAGAAATGTGTGGAGTGGTTGAAAAACGAGTTTTAATGACTCCAACCTAAGTGTATGTAAACATCCGACTTCAACTGTATATTATTTAGATACTGACTGTTAGCACTTGGTGGCCTATAGCAACACCCCAAAAGAAATGGCTTTAGATGTGCCAAGAGAACCTGCAACCACAACATCTTCTCTAAGCATTACAGGGATATGGCTCAGAAAATATATATACATTTTCGTCATTTAGCAGACGCTCTTATGCAGAGCGACTTACAGTTAGTGCATACATTTTTCATACTGGCCCTCCGTGGGAATCGACCACACAACCCTGGCGTTGCAAGTGCCATGCGCTACCAACTGAGCCACAGCAACACCTCCCCCATAAGCATTTCTGTCTCTTCTATCGATGTTATATCCTTGTATTGCTACTGCTGTATCATCAAATGAATTGTCTAAGTGAGTCTCAGAAATGGCTAATATATGAATGTTATCTGATGTTAGCAAGTTATTTCTAAGGCTACATATATTAATATGGGCTATTTTCAGCCCTTTCCTGGGTAGCTTATCAGAGATAGACATAATATGGAAAAGAGCAAACAAAGCAAGATAAATAAATATACATTCAGCAGTGCATTAATCAATTGGTGTGTGTGTGCTGTGGGGTTGAAGCTACGAACCCATAGGCTTGGCTCTCTCATCCCTTCCAGGCTTCTGGGAGGGAGGGTGGACAATGAGCCTGTCATAGCGGATGTAAGCAATGTCCCCACACACTCTGGCAGCTTTCATGGCTGGGATAAGTTATTTATTCTTCTGGCGCACAGCTTCAGGATAGTCCTCGTTGAGGAAGATATACGTTCCTCTCAAGTTCTTAGCTCTTTCCAGAACAGCTACCTTGTCCTTGAACCTCAGGAACTTGACCACTTTCGGCCTGGGCCTGTCACCTTGGCCGGTGGTGGGTTTTCCAGTTCTGTGGGCGCACTCCACCTCAATCTTCCTGTGGTCCATTTTTAATTTCCCTCACTTTGTCCTCAGACTCCGTCCAGTTCTCGTGGAGATTCTGCAATTCCGTCCACAACCATGTTGTTCCGCCTTGATTGTCCCTTGAGACCTGGACGGTAGTTAGGCAAACTATTAGAATTTTAGCAACCAGGAAATGGCGGAGCGATTTCTGCATAGTGCATCTTTGAAAATAGACCAATAGAAGTATAAAGAGGGGTTCCTGCATATGCAGGGATGCCCACATGCAGGATTCAGGAATGCCCCGAATTTCGGCCCGCAATTGCACCTTTCTCATTTGTAGTCCTAAAAAATGGAAATTAAACCTCTGGTTCGTTCAGCCATTCCTATGGGGAAAGAATGTTTTTTTTGGATAAATGCAGAAAATAAGGTCTGAGGTTAACACGGGCTTAGGAGATCTTATACGTTTTGTTCTATGATATAATATCAGTCTGTTAACATGACCTTTATGAATTATGAAAAATAAACAAATCCCCATAGACTTTGGCCAACGAGCAATGGCGGTGTTGGCCTCCATTAGTGCCTACAAAAATACACCATTACTGCTCTCTATAGCTGGCTAATGAACTATTTTGGTTGATGTTAATGCTATAGTTACCAGGTTGGTTAACAACCATTTTCTACTGTAACTCTAAGCAAATGTGGTCTTGTAGGCATACTGGCCATAATTCTTCCCCTAATTTGTGCAGAGATATACATACTTCTTTTTCTTCACCCTTTCCACGTTTTTTACCCACTGTAAACCACCTGCTCTTATGTGATTGAATTCACTGAGTTGCTTTTTAACCGTTCTTTCTCTCCACTTCTCCTTTTCTCCCTTACGTGTGCAAAAAAAATTAAACTGGTTCACTGAACTGCAGGTGGTGAAAATACATTTTGACATTGTTTGATTTCTGTTGCAGATTGATGACTTCAGGTAAGCATTCCTCCACTCTCTCTCTCTCTCTACTCTCTCTCTACTCTCTCTCTGCTCTCTACCCTTTGCTGGACTCTATCTCTCAGCGTGATTGACAGCAGATCCTCTCCAAAAGCAAATTTACAGAGCGTGACAAGAGCTTAATCATCACCACTGTTGGACTGTGTCTGAGTGTGTATTTGTATACTGTGTGTGTGTGGTTACACTATAGCCTACCCCTTTTATTAACCCCTGCATCCCCCCACACATACACCTGCTACCCCACCTGCTCTTCCACCCACCACTGACCCCTGAATACATAGTTAACAGCCGTCACAGGTAATGCATTGTTTGGTGAAAGCATGCTGCGTGCCACTATGGTACACTGGGTCTGCATAAGTGGTCTCATAAGTGCTTTCTAGCTTATCTGAGCGGTGTGTGAGTGTGTGTATGTGTGCTGATACTGTGTGTCTGTGTGTGTGTGTGGGGGGGGGGGGGAGGGGGGAGGGGGGGGGGCAATTCCACAGTAACAGAGTGATGCTGAGACTCACCTTTTCACTTTAAAATGTATGCCAAGCAAAAACCATTGATTGCTAAGTTTAACAAACCATAAACCTATATGCAGAAGTCTACATTTAACAATTGCCACTGAAAATGTGACTAAAACAAATTTACTTGAGGAACAGTGCAGATGCAAAGTTTGGTAACAAAATGACAGTAAAATCTCCCTCTGTTTTTATCTACTCCGAATGAAGATTCAAAGACGTCTGCATAACGAATGGGGTGTCAGCTATGATATGACACGTCTATTTTTGTTATTGAATTACAGTAAGTGAATTGCATCAACAGCCGGTAACAGAATGACGGTAACATAATAACAACATGGGTCCTTGATCTGTACTATACAGGTCCCCTGTAGCTCAGTTGGTAGAGCATGGCGCTTGCAACGCCAGGGTTGTGAGTTCGTTTCCCACGGGGGGCCAGTATGAAAATGTATACACTCACTAACTGTAAGTCGCTCTGGATAAGAGCATCTGCTAAAAGACTAAAATGTAAAGTCATTCTCTTTATCCGCCACCAAACGAGACTACATTCTGTTCGTCTAGACTCGACAAAATCTGTACCAAACATAGACGTCTATTTTTCACAAGTTTGGACATCACAATACAGCCCAGTACAGTACAGCACAGCAAAAAAAGTATAGTATAGTACAGTAGAGCACAGAAGAGTACAGTACATTACAGTAATGAAAAGTTGAGTAGAGTCCAGTAGAGTGTATTACATTATAATGTACTCTACTCATGTGTGCTGTACTGTACTGTACTGAACTCTACTCTACTGTACTGGACTATCCTCTACTTTTCTTTACTGTGCTCTACTGTACTGGACTATACTCTACTTTTCTTTACTGTACTATACTGTGCTGTACTGTGCTGTACTGTGCTCCACTGTGCTGTACTGTGCTGTACTGTGCTCCACTGTGCTGTACTGTGCTGTACTGTGCTCTACTGTACTGGACTATACTCTACTTTTCTTTACTGTACTATACTGTGCTGTACTGTGCTGTACTGTGCTGTACTGTGCTCCACTGTGCTGTACTGTGCTGTACTGTGCTCCACTGTGCTGTACTGTGCTCCACTGTGCTGTACTGTGCTGTACTGTGCTCCACTGTGCTGTACTGTGCTCCACTGTGCTCCACTGTGCTGTACTGTGCTCTACTGTGCTGTACTGTGCTCCACTGTGCTGCACTGTGCTGTACTGTGCTGTACTGTGCTCCACTGTGCTGTACTGTGCTCTACTGTGCTGTACTGTGCTCTACTGTGCTGTACTGTGCTCTACTGCAACTGTGGTTTGTGACTATTGTGATTGATTTCCCATTTTGGCCAATTCAATTGCAGTCATTATGTTACAGATTTTTCGGTCACTCTGTTACCAATTTGGTAACAGAGTAACATGTTTTAATCACTTAATAATTCATAAACAAAATTGTTATCAGTAAAAACAGTATAACTAAAACTAAAAAACGTGTTACTTCTGTGAGCTTTCATAATCCTCCCTCTTCATGAGGGAGTGAAATGAGAAAATATCTTAAAGATATGTGGGTTTTTGGTAACAGAATGACAAGAAACTAGGCAATACTTGCAGAAGGCCAATCATTTGATTTACCTACCACTTTTGAAGATGCAACATAATTTTTTTTTCTTCCTTATGTTTGGGGAGTCTCCCACATGACTTTTGCTTATTTTTTTTTCATTAAGCAATGGCTTTTTTCTGGCCACTCTTCTGTAAAGCCCAGCTCTGTGGAGTGTACGGCTTAAAGTGGTCCTGTGGACAGATACGCCAATCTCCGCTGTGGAGCTTTGCAGCTCCTTCAGGGTTATCTTTGGTCTCTTTGTTGCCTCTCTGATTAATGCCCTCCTTGCCTGGTCCGTGAGTTTTGGTGGGCGGCCCTCTCTTGGCAGGTTTGTTGTGGTGCCATATTCTTTCAATTTTTTAATAATGGATTTAATGGTGCTCTGTGGGATGTTCAAAGTTGTAGATGTTTTTTATAACCCAACCCTGATCTGTACTTCTCCACAACTTTGTCCCTGACCTGTTTGGAGAGCTCCTTGGTCTTCATGGTGCTGCTTGCTTGGTGGTGCCCCTTGCTTAGTGGTGTTGCAGACTCTGGGGCCTTTCAGAACAGGTGTATATATACTGAAATCAAGTGACAGATCATGTGACACTTAGATTGCACACAGGTGGGCTTTATTTAACTAATTATGTGACTTCTGAAAGTAATTCGTTGCACCATATCTTATTTAGGGGCTTCATAGCAAAGGGGGTGAATACATATGCACGCACCACTTTTCCGTTATTTATTTTTTTGAATTTTTTGAAATAAGTTATTTTTTTCATTTCACTTCACCAATTTGGACTATTTTGTGTATGTCCATTACATGAAATACAAATAATAATCTGTTTAAATTACAGGTTGTAATGCAACAAAATAGGAAAAACGCCAAGGGGGATGAATACTTTTGCAAGGCACTGTATTTGTGCCATTCAGAGGGTGAATTGGCAAGACAAAATATTTAAGGGATTTTCACGCTCAACAGTTTTGCGTGTGTATCAAGAATGGTCCACCACCCAAAGGACATCTAGCCAACTTGACAACTGTGGCGGGCATTGCAGTCAACATGGGAACACTTTCGACACATTGTAGAGTCCATGCTCCAACGAATTGAGGCTGTTCTGAGGGCAAAAGGGGCACCCTTTTAAGAAGGTGTTCCTAATGCTTTGTACACTCAGTATGTGTGTATGTATGTATATACAGTGGGGAAGAAAAGTATTTAGTCAGCCACCAATTGTGCAAGTTCTCCCACTTAAAAAGATGAGAGAGGCCTGTAATTTTCATCATAGGTACACGTCAACTATGACAGACAAAATGAGAAAAAAAAATCCTGAAAATCACATTGTAGGATTTTTTATGAATTTATTTGCAAATTATGGTGGAAAATAAGTATTTGGTCACCTACAAACAAGCAAGATTTCTGGCTCTCACAGACCTGTAACTTCTTCTTTAAGAGGCTCCTCTGTCCTCCACTCGTTACCTGTATTAATGGCACCTGTTTGAACTTGTTATCAGTATAAAAGACACCTGTCCACAACCTCAAACAGTCACACTCCAAACTCCACTATGGCCAAGACCAAAGAGCTGTCAAAGGACACCAGAAACAAAATTGTAGACCTGCACCAGGCTGGGAAGACTGAATCTGCAATAGGTAAGCAGCTTGGTTTGAAGAAATCAACTGTGGGAGCAATTATTAGGAAATGGAAGACATACAAGACCACTGATAATCTCCCTCGATCTGGGGCTCCACGCAAGATCTCACCCCGTGGGATCAAAATGATCACAAGAACGGTGAGCAAAAATCCCAGAACCACACGGGGGGACCTAGTGAATGACCTGCAGAGAGCTGGGACCAAAGTAACAAAGCCTACCATCAGTAACACACTATGCCGCCAGGGACTCAAATCCTGCAGTGCCAGACGTGTCCCCCTGCTTAAGCCAGTACATGTCCAGGCCCGTCTGAAGTTTGCTAGAGTGCATTTGGATGAACCAGAAGAGGATTGGGAGAATGTCATATGGTCAAATGAAACCAAAATAGAACTTTTTGGTAAAAACTCAACTCGTCGTGTTTGGAGGACAAAGAATGCTGAGTTGCATCCAAAGAACACCATACCTACTGTGAAGCATGGGGGTGGAAACATCATGCTTTGGGGCTGTTTTTCTGCAAAGGGACCAGGACGACTGATCTGTGTAAAGGAAAGAATGAATGGGGCCATGTATCGTGAGATTTTGAGTGAAAACCTCCTTCCATCAGCAAGGGCATTGAAGATGAAACGTGGCTGGGTCTTTCAGCATGACAATGATCCCAAACACACCGCCCGGGCAACGAAGGAGTGGCTTCGTAAGAAGCATTTCAAGGTCCTGGAGTGGCCTAGCCAGTCTCCAGATCTCAACCCCATAGAAAATCTTTGGAGGGAGTTGAAAGTCTGTGTTGCCCAGCGACAGCCCCAAAACATCACTGCTCTAGAGGAGATCTGCATGGAGGAATGGGCCAAATTACCAGCAACAGTGTGTGAAAACCTTGTGAAGACTTACAGAAAACGTTTGACCTGTGTCATTGCCAACAAAGGGTATATAACAAAGTATTGAGAAACTTTTGTTATTGACCAAATACTTATTTTCCACCATAATTTGCAAATAAATTCATAAAAAATCCTACAATGTGATTTTCTGGAAATTTTCTTCTCATTTTGTCTGTCATAGTTGACGTGTACCTATGATGAAAATTACAGGCCTCTCTCATCTTTTTAAGTGGGAGAACTTGCACAATTGGTGGCTGACTAAATACATTTTTTCCCCACTGTATATATATATATATATATGTACATGTGTATGTATGTATATATGTGTATGTGTATAAATGTGTTTATATGTATATATATCTATATATATATATATAGATATATATATATATGTATATGTATGTATGTGTGTGTGCTGCTACTGTGTGTCTGTGTGTGTGGCGCTCGGTGGGTCCGGCAGGGCTTCACGCCTCGTCTCTCCCAGTAATGACCCCCTTCTCTAGGCCTCGTCCTCTCCAGACAGGCCAGCAGCCGAAGGCAGGGTCCGGAACATTCTCGCCAGATTGCTTTTAAGTCCCAAAATGTATCTTTTTCCATCCCTTGTTCGCTAGTTCCTTTTCTCTTCTTTCTTCTATCTCATCCCTCTTTCTGATCCTCTCATCCTATAAATTGGTGGTAGATGGGTAGGGGGCCAGAGGTCAGGGGAAGGTGCTAAGCCTGAGTACTGGTGTTTTTAAGATCCTAGGGGAGATAGTGGACATTGTGGAGAGGACATCTCTCTCACAGAAACATGTCCTACTCGTTCACAACTCATTTGGAGTTGATCAGTTAGATTGTTATTAGGTAATTCTAATCGAATTAAAAATTGTAGGTATATAGTGGTAAAAACTGTAGCATACTGTAAAATAAAGAGTTTTTGTCATGTTGTTTTCCAGGTTTGCTTCTGCAGGAGATGATGGTCTGGTGTTGGTTTGGAACGTTGAGGTGAGACTTCCTCTGAGAGGACAGATAGTGTGGTGATAGGAACATATACACATTCAACAGCTTTCAGCAGTAGTTTTATATCTGTAAATATAATATTCGGAAAAATAAAGCGAAGAAAGTTGCCAGAAAAAGGGTTAGAAGTAGTGTTCAAGCAACACCAATAGGTGGCAGTGTTGTGAAGATGTTTAATGCCCATGGCCCCATTGTGTGTGTGCGCGTATATGTGTGTTCTCAGATAGGAGAGAGGCTGTTGGAGTTAAGGGGTCACTCACAGCAGATAACGGCCATGACAGCCTACACACACACCAGCGGAGAGAACACACACACCTCCCTCATCACCGCCTCCGACCGAACCCTTAGTATATCCTTTGCACACACACCATGTTGTGGTGCTCTGTGTGTGTTTCTGAGTGTTGTGGTTTAGCTGTGGGAGCCATAGACAGGCAACAAGGTTCAGACCTCGAGTCCTCTGTCAAGGTATGTTCATCTTTAAAAATAAATAAATGTTTTAGTCATTTAGCAGACGCTCTTATCCAGAGCGACTTACAGGAGCAATTAGGGTTAAGTGCCTTGCTCAAGGGCACATCGACAGATTTTTCACCTAGTCGGCTCGGGGATTAAAACCAGCGACCTTTCGGTTACTGGCACAACGCTCTTAACCACTAAGCTACCTGCCGCCCATCTGTTGGTAGCACTTCATTTAACACCACTGGTTCCACTTCAACATTTCAACTTGGTAATGTTTTCTTTTTAACCAATCACAAAGAAACAAAAAGGTAGGCTAATGCATAAGTAATACACTATATATACAAAAGTATGTGGACACCCTTTCAAATTAGTGGATTCGGATATTTCAGCCACACCCGTTGCTGACAGGTGTATAGAATCGAGCACACAGCCATGAAATGTCCATAGACAAGCATTGGCAGTAGAATGGCCTTACTGAAGAGCTCAGTGACTTTCAAAGTGGGACCGTCATAGGATGCCACCTTTCCAACAAGTCAGTTCGTCAAATTTCTACCCTGCTAGAGCTGCCCCGGTCAACTGTAAGTATTGTTATTGTGAAGTGGAAATGTCTATGAGCAACAACGGCTCTGCCGCGAAGTGGTAGGCCACACAAGCTCACAGAACAGGACCACCGAGTGCTGAAGCACGTAGTGTGTAAAAATCGTCTGTATTCGGTTGCAACACTCACTACCAAGTTCCAAACTGCCTCTGGAAGCAACGTCAGCACAATAACTGTTCGTCGGGAGCTTCATGAAATGGGTTTCCATGGCCGAGCAGCTGCACACAAGCCTAAGATCACCATGCGCAATGCCAAGCATCGGCTGGAGTGGTATAAAGCTTGCCGCCATTGGACTCTGGAGCACTGGAAACGCGTTCTCTGGAGTGATGAATCACGCTTCACCATCTTGCAGTCGGACGGATGAATCTGGGTTTGGCGGATGCCAGGAGAACGCTACCTGCCTGAATGCATAGTGCCAACTGTAATCTTTGGTGGAGGAGGAATAATGGCCTGCGGCTGTTTTTCATTTCAGGCCCTTTAGTTCCAGTGAAGGGAAATCTTAATGCTACAGCATACAATTACATTCTAGACGATTCTGTGCTTCCAACTTTGTGGCAACTGTTTGGGGAAGGCCCTTTCCTGTTTCAGCATGACAATGCCCCCGTGCACAAAGTGAGGTCCATACAGAAATTGTTTGTCGAGATCGGTGTGGAAGAACTTGACTGGCCTGCACAGAGCCCTGACCTCAACCCCATCGAACACCTTTGGGATGAGTTGGAATATCAACTGCGAGCTAGGCCTGATCGCCCAACATCAGTGCCCGACTTCACTAATGCTCTTGTGGCTGAATGGAAGCAAGTCCCGGCAGAAATGTTCCAACATCTAGTGGAAAGCCTTATCAGAAGTGGAGGCTGTTATAGCACCAAAGGGGGGACCAACTCCATATTAAGGCCCATGATTTTGGAATGAGATGTTCGACGAGCAGGTGTCCACATACTTTTGGTCGTGTAGTGTGTCATGTTTTAAATATCTGGTAATTTCAAAAGAAAGTGATGAACGTTTTGGTGTTGCCAGCCTAGATTGTTCATTTGTGAAGAGGGGGTGCTAGGGGAAACAGTGCTGTGGGTGATAACAATAAGATGTCCTTGTTTGTTCTGTATCTTTCGCCCACTTGTTTTCACTACCTATCATACAGTTTCTATAGATGCAGTCAGTTCAGTATATATTTAGCCATACATGTCTTTTTATATCTGGAAACTCCAGTATTAATAAAACATTTCTGCCATAACAGGTGGGGGGGGGGGGGGGGGGGGGGGGTTATGCAACACTGGTAGAAAGGTAATTGAGAAGTTAATTACTGTATGCATAGGTTAATTGTGACTGATATGTCACTGTGTGCTCCTATCCTTCTATCTCTGTCAGTGTCTGCTGGTGTTGAAGTGGTTGTGTGTGTTGGTGTCAGGGGCAACGAGTGTTGTGTGTGTGGAACAGACTTCCAGTTGCAGTGTCAGAGCCAGCACCACGACGACACAGTTAATAACACACAGATAATGTCAAGATACATTCATTCATAATTCACTATACATACATTACCCTTATGGTACACACAGAGAGATCAGCATCACAGTTTAGTTGTCACAAAAGGGGAGCAAACATTTTGAAATGAAGGGAGTACTATATGATTAGCTAAAACATTCATTTTCGTTTTTTCCATTTAATAAAACGCTTACTGTCGTTTGTGCCTATTAATTCATTTTAATCTCATATATGAAGGGATTTAATGTTGTCTCCCAAGGAATAAGTGCCATGGTGGAGTTGCCTATGAACTGTATAGCAGCAGCTATGGACAAAGAGATAGGTGAGTATTACTAGTAACCATGACTGTACTCTATTCTTTCTTTTAACACTTGCGGTGTCCATGTAAGTTTTTAAATAAAGTAAACGTCCTCTCCCTCTGTGTGTGTGTAGTGATCTGTAAAAACCAAATAGTCTGCCAAATTGTATTTGACAGGATTTTCAAATACTATTTTCAAATACCTTGGTTAAATGCATGGGAGTGTATTGAGATGGTTTGGGATGAGTTGGACCTCAGAGTGAAGGTAAAGCAGCCAACAAGTGTTCAGCATATGTGGGAACTCCTACGACTGTTGGAAAAGCATTCCAGGTGAAGCTGGTTGAGAGAATGCCAAGAGTGTGCAAAGTTGTCATCAAGGCAAAGGGTGTCTACTTTGAAGAATGTCAAATATAAAATATATTTTGATTTGTTTAACACTTTTTTGGATACTACATGATTCCATATGTGTTATTTCAGAGTGTTGATGTCTTCACTACTATTGTGCAATGTAGAAAATAGTACAAATAAAGAAAACCCTTGAATGAGTAGGTGTCCAAACTTTTGACTGTTCGTGCATGTGAAAGTAATTGAGATATTTGAAATAGTTTTTGGACCCAGGTCTGGTCTGTGTGTGTGTGTTGCAGGGGGCTGATTTCTTGCTCGGAGGACGGCAGTGTGAGGATGTGGGAGATGCAGGACCTCCTCTTACCTGCAGAGCCTGCCTCAGCAGGTGAGTCTGTGTAGCTCAGGAGTCAGTGTAGTACAGGTGAGTCAGTGTAGCTCAGGAGTCAGTGTAGTACAGGTGAGTCAGTGTAGCTCAGGAGTCAGTGTAGTACAGGTGAGTCAGTGTAGCTCAGGAGTCAGTGTAGTACAGGTGAGTCAGTGTAGCTCAGGAGTCAGTGTATTACAGGTGAGTCAGTGCTGTACAGGAATCAGGGCGCGCAGCTCCCCTCGGACTGCCACACAGAAGAAATATCAGCCCGCGCAGAGAAACACCAGATTGAACTTCAGTGAACTTTCAAGAGTTTTCCCCTTTAGTTAACACTATCAACGTTTCTCTCTACTGTGGGAATTGTGATCGAATCAACGCAATATTATCCAACTTTCAAGTTTGCTCTCAGCAGACCTGAAATTTGCTCAGTGTTGAAAAAAAATAGAGGGAACATTGTACAGGAGTCAGTGTAGTTCAGGAGTCAGTGTAGTTCAGGTGAGTCAGTATAGTTCAGGTGAGTCAGTGTAGTTCAGGTGAGTCAGTGCAGTACAGGAGTCAGTGTAGGTCAGTGGAGTGGTGTGATCAGAGGGGGTCTTGGCGTGACAGATTACGGCAGTGACCTCGCTAGGTTAGCTCTTCTACTAATGCTACACAGCTGTCTCCCGGCTTTGAAGTGGATTGAAACGCTCCTCTGAGCCTGGGCTGTAGACTCTCTCACTCTCTTTCTCTTTCTCTTGCTCTCTTTATTTCTTTCTCTCTCTTTCTCTGTCTTTTCATCCATCACTTCACCACAGCTCAGAGTCTGTCATTGTGACGCCTCCTTCTTGAAGCGCTCTCATCAGTCAACACACAGTTTAAACACTCACAATCACACACTCAGCCAAATCACATTTACTGAGTTGGCTTTTCTTTTTGCATTTAGGGGAGAGTGGGGTAAGTTGAGCCATTTTTTACATTCAGCATCACTCCATCAAGGGAAATATAGTATTCTTTCTAACAAAGATATCTTCATATATTTCAGGATGTTTTGTATCTCTGGAAATAATCAGAATTCATGTAAACATTACAGTTGTGAAAACATAACTTGTCCCCCATAAAAGTGGTCTCTTGGCACAACTTACCCTCGGTATGGGGTAAGTTGAGCCACAGGACAGGTAAGTTAAGCTGCCTACAAATTTCTGTACTGAATGAAATATTACCACTACCTTTCTTTTTAAAACCATGTCTGTCTTTATTTCCCAAACACAATTCAACACAATCACAATCACTTTTTTTGTCTTTTAATAATGTTAAGCGTCTTTTAAGACAGGCTAGACACCTAACAAACACTTTTAACATAGGCCAGGCCCTGTTGTTACCTCATATCCCAGCGATAATGTCTTGCATTGCGCCGGGGAAGAAACCACTTCAATTTGCTCAACCATTGGCTTAACTTACCCCAAGGCAAACATTTTGACTATATTAGCACAGACAGCTACAAGGATGCACTTTCATGCTAGGTTTAGGACCTTATTGAAGCTTATAGAGACCCAATCTGATGTATAGAACAATCTTTAAATGATCTACTTTGGTTTAGATACAAGAATCATGAAACCTCTTTAACACAATAAATTAATTTAACTTGGTGAACATCGTCTTTTGGACCTAACTTGCTTACCACTTTTTTTTTTTTTTCATGTAGGTTCTCCCTTCACAGACCTCTTCCTAGAAACAAGGGTGGCTCAACTTACCCTACTCTCCCCCCTATAAGGAAGGGAAAAATACTGTTTTGGTCCTTTTAGATTTGTATTGCCTTTTTCATTATCCGTATTAAGATAAATGCTGTGCAGGTATGATGTCCATAATGTAATGTCATAGGTTTTAAGGTTTTAAAGAGGGGTGGAATGTATTCATTTTCCATAAGTGTTCTTATGTTGTTGGTTTCTAGTGGAATCATCCTTTCACTGTCTCTGAGGAAAATGGACGTGTAATGCAATGTGCCTGTTTGATCAGTGTAGTGAATGTGTGATGTGACTGATATTTCTTATACATGTTTGTTGTTTCAGTGATTTTACAACTTGTGAAATTATGTGCGTTTCAAGTCTCCAATTTTTATCTGATGTTCATATTTAAGCCAGCGTTGTCTTCAAGCGTTGTCTTCAAGTTGGTCACACATTTATTTGCCAAATGTCTGTATGGTTATTTTAACAATTTGTAAACCCTCACTGGCTTGTTTTTTAAAGCCTCAAATGAATGTCACAAATTAAAGATACAACTGTATTTTAAAAGACGTATCGACAAAGAACAACAAAAGAAGGCGTACTCTGCCAGAGGCCAGAAAAGACAGAAATTATATCCACCAAACCCTGGAGGATCCAAGAAGAATAGCTTCCCATTGGGCACAGATGTCATTTCAACATCTAGTTTGGATTTACACATGGTTGTGATGTCAACTAAAGTGAATTCAACGTGAAATCAACAAAACATTTCACCATGTAATTGAATTTATGTTAACATTTTAGTTTTTTTAAATATATATAATTCCCTTACGTTGATGACTTTTTGCAAATCCAATCTTTCACTTTGATTCAACATCATGAGATAGATTTTTTATTTTTTTATGACGTGGAAACAACGTTGATGCAACCAGTTTCTGCCCGGTGGTTTATACACAACAAAAGCATCAAACCATCAAGTCCTTCAAAAATACATACAGTAAAACATTTCTATTATATTTTACGTTTGCCTTTTCACGGCCAATAACCACAAAATAATGAAAAACATAAAAAAAAAAAAATAGAGCTTATATACATGAATGCTTGCAGAATATCTGTTGGTTTTTCTGCTGAGAAACGATAGAAAAGAAAGAAAGGGTTTGGCACGTTCTCCATACCCATTGATGCCAGTCTCTGACCAATGACAGAGCCTGGTTAACATGACATCACAGTAGATGCCACACCCTGCTCTACAGCAGAAACAGTTCATCTTTGGGGGTTCAAAGAAAGAAAGGACGACAAGCGTGTGGGTGACATCAGATCTGACCCAAACTCACTTTACAACAAACATTCATAATTCATTGAAAATAGATTAGGCTCAATCGAGAACAGTCACGGGAGACTAGATAGTGGGTTGGTGAAGTCAGCCGTAGCTAGGTAGTTTACAGTGTCGTAATATACAGGTTAGAATAGTAAGGTTAAGTACTCTATGGCTTAGTCCAGTATCTTTGTTCAGCTGCTCGCTAACACAAACAAACCTCTGTAGCTCAGCTGGTAGAGCACGGCGCTTGTAACGCCAAGGTAGTGGGTTCGATCCCCGGGACCACCCATACACAAAAATGTGTGCACGCATGACTGTAAGTCGCTTTGAATAGAAAGCTTCTGCTAAATGGCATATTATATTATTAAGCTGGAACTCTGAACCCTGTTTCAGGAGAGGATCAGAGTAAGGCACCTTAAAGAATATCACTGTGCCTTTGGTTAAATACGTACAACAGTTTCGATTTTCTCAGTTGAATTTACACACACGCACGCACAAACACGTACTTTGAACTCAAAGCTTACCACCCATTCACAACACCTCTGACTTAAGCCTGTCTTGTATGGATGCTGCTTTGCACAAGGAAATTAACAAACTGCATTCCCCACTGCCAACCACTGGAGGGAGACAACTACACAGTAATGTGATTCTAGATGACAAGAGAAAGGGATGGACAGCATGTTTCACGATAGTGACATTTCAAATCATATTTGAATAGTAGTCTAGCCAGAGTTGAAAACTGAACCAAACCAAGTAGCAGTACAGCGTGCTGGGAGCTGAAAGTGCTCTTTTCCCAGAGAGGATCCTAAAACAGGGTCAATCTAAAGTGACACCATATAGTGCACTACTTTTGATTAGAGTAGTCAAACGTAGTGTGCTATGTAGGCAATAAGAGTGCCTTTAAGACACATCTGTTTAAGCCCCAAGAGCTAAGTGTGCCAGTCTCTCACCACATACATCTCTGGCCCAAAAGTAGTGCACTACATGGGGAATAGAGTGTAAATTGAGCCAGGGCCAGCCGAGTATTTCATGCTGTCTGTCCCAAGGTGGTTTCATCAGGCTCTTGTGAGGTGGCTCTCTGCTCAGACCACACTACCATGCTACTTTACAATGGACCAGCAACACACTACGGGCAGACAGGAGGGAGAGTTGGAAAATTAAACGTACTCCTACTATTGCACTGCACACCACAGCACAACTGAAATGTTAGAAATCAACGAGTTCTGCTTTGGAATAGTAACTTGCTTAGCCAATGCTAATTAGTTTCCTTCATATTTGGAGATTGCAATTATCTACAGTATGTGTCCACTTCAATGTGCCTTCGATGTTTAAATTGATGTACTGTTTCACTGGAACTTTATGACCCATTTAAAGTAATGAATTAGGACTAGCTTCAATGCAAGCTGTCATAAACAGTACACTAGCCTGCTGTTGCTCAGATTATTCACTGATGTGGCTTATAAGTTGTAAAGATCAACAGTACTTAATATATACTGCTGTTTTTCCCCAACTTGTTGCTAATAGAGTTATAATACTGTTCTAATACTGTTCCCACTAAGCCCCAGTGTTGACAGGAGAGTTCTCTTTTAACAGCCATGTCTGGAGCTGAGTTCCAGAGGGGGCTGAGTGAGGGCTGGTTCTAGCCCCAGAGGGGAGCCTGGTGGTGGGCTAGCTGCCCGTGAGGCCTGGCTCTCTGAGTAAAGCTCTGGTTTTCCCCCGTAGAGAGAGATATTACAGCAGTCAGTTCAGTTGGGCTCTGCTCTGTAAACCTCCCAGGTATGGAGCGAACACAGACCGCTGACTGCTCTGGGTTTGCTGCCAAACACACACACACACAGGCATGTGCAAACACACGCATGCACACACACTAACACACACACGCACGTCTCTGTTTTACTCTGCCTAACTGGGCTTATCAGAGCTCAATATTACCTAATACTTCCATCTGGAGGGAGAACCAGGAGAGCTGAGTTACAGTTTTAGAAGTTGGCTGTGTGGTCGGGAGAGTAAGTACAGTGTGTGTGTGTGTGTGTGTGATTCAGCGAACAGGTTTCTCTCTACATACTTTAGTTCTGCGCTCTCTCCTCTTTTATTCCTGGTACTTACAGTATAAGTAGTTCATGTGTCAGCAAACCTTTGGTCCACACATCACCACACACTACCTTAGGGACCAAGCATGGACGGACAGAAATCAGAGATATGACAAACAACAGCAGACACTTGCCTGAGATAAAATAAACAGATATAGAGCACAGACATCATCACAGGAAAAAACAATTGTGTGAGAAAGTTACACGTTTTTGAGCTGCTAAAGTGCGGTTGGCTGGGATAGATTGTCAGGAGGGCTGTAGAGTCCCATTAGGGGCCCAAGACGAACCACAGAGGGGTCTGAAGAGTCTGAATGGGCAATTCTCAAATGTCACCATATTCCCCATGTAGTGCACTACTTATGATCAGAGCCCCCCATGCTACATTTGGCACGGGGCATCATAATGATTCTCTGGTTGAAATCAGTTTTTCAGTTTGAAGCAACATCTGATAACTAGGGATGGGAAGGATGTCTGGACAGAAGGAGAGCACTACATGGGGAAAGGGGTGTCATTTGTCAGCCAGTATGTCAGTCCCCTGGTCTCTTCTCAGGGCTCCAAGCTGCAGACTCTGAGGTCTACAGGCTCTGAGGTCTGCAGACTGCAGTACAGTCCAGTGTGTGTGGAGCTGGGTAGAATCACAGTGGGAGGGGCTTAATACCAGTGCTGGGCTACATTCGCTGTCTCCCCCAGCCCAGTGAGAGGAAGGGATGGAGGGATAAGGGGAGAGAGGGAGGGATGGAGGGGTCACGGAGGAGGGGGCGGCCGCAGGCTCTTGCACTTCATGTCGTCCAGACCCTTCCAGTATTTGTAGTTCTCTGACAGGTGCTCCATGAGGCCAGGTAGACTGGCGAAGGCTGGGGGACACATGAGAGTGTGAGGTTAACACACACATGCACACACACAAACATATGAGCCAGCGGAAATGACAGCTGGGGCAACTGGGTCTCAGGCAGTGTGTGTGTCTGTTGTTTACTTCCTAGTTTCCAACTCATTTGTTACCCCTCTACATGAGCCTGACCTGGCAACCACCTGACAACAACCCAGCCATGTCCCCGATGAATTAAAACCTGCTGTGTGAGTGCTTTCAGTGGCTTGCGAAAGTATTAACCCCCCAAAAATCAAATTTTCCTATTTTGTTGCCTTACAACCTGGAATTAAAATGGATTTTTTGGGAGTTTGTATCATTTGATTTACACAACATGCCTACCACTTTGAAGATGCAAAATATTTTTTTTACATTTAGCGACTTACAGGAGCAATTAGGGTTAAGTGCCTTGCTCAAGGGCACCGACAGATTTTTCACCTAGTCGGCTCGGGGATTAGAACCAGCGACCTTTCGGTTACTGGCACAACGCTCTTAACCACTAAGCTACCTGCCGCCCATAGTGTACCTGCCGCCCATGGTGTTTTATTGTGAAATAAACAAGAAATAAGACAAAAAAACTGAAAACTTGAGCGTGCATAACAATTCTATACTCTTTCGTAAAGCCCAGCTCTGTGGAGTGTACTGCTTAAAGTGGTCCTATGGACAGATAGTCCAATCTCCACTGTGGAGCTTTGCAGCTTCTTCAGGGTTATCTTTGGTCTCTTTGTTGCCTCTCTGATTAATGCCCTCCTTGCCTGGTCCGTGAGTTTTGGTGTGCGGCCTTCTCTTGGCAGGTTTGTTGTGGTGCCATATTCTTTCAATTTTTTAATAATGGATTTAATGGTGCTCTGTGGGATGTTCAAAGTTTTGGATATGTTTTTATAACCCAACCCTGATCTGTAACAACTTTGTCCCTGACCTGTTTGGAGAGCTCCTTGGTCTTCATGGTGCCGCTTGCTTAGTGGTGCCCCTTGCTTAGTGGTGTTGCAGACTCTGGGGCCTTTCAGAACAAGTGTATATATACTGAGATCATGTGACACTTAGATTGCACACAGGTGGACTTTATTTAACTAATTATGTGACTTCTGAAGGTAATTGGTTGCACCAGATCTTATTTAGGGGCTTCATAGCAAAGGGGGTGAATACAGTGGGGACATTTTTTATTTAGTCAGCCACCAATTGTGCAAGTTCTCCCACTTAAAAAGATGAGAGAGGCCTGTAATTTTCATCATAGGTACACGTCAACTATGACAGACAAATTGAGAAAAAAAATCCAGAAAATCACATTGTAGGATTTTTAATGAATTTATTTGCAAATTATGGTGGAAAATAAGTATTTGGTCACCTACAAACAAGCAAGATTTCTGGCTCTCACAGACCTGTAACTTTAAGAGGCTCCTCTGTCCTCCACTCGTTACCTGTATTAATGGCACCTGTTTGAACTTGTTATCAGTATAAAAGACACCTGTCCACAACCTCAAACAGTCACACTCCAAACTCCACTGTGGCCAAGACCAAAGAGCTGTCAAAGGACACCAGAAACAAAATTGTAGACCTGCACCAGGCTGGGAACACTGAATCTGCAATAGGTAAGCAGCTTGGTTTGAAGAAATCAACTGTGGGAGCAATTATTAGGAAATGGAAGACATACAAGACCACTGATAATCTCCCTCGATCTGGGGCTCCACGCAAGATCTCACCCCGTGGGGTCAAAATGATCACAAGAACGGTGAGCAAAAATCCCAGAACCACACGGGGGGACCTAGTGAATGACCTGCAGAGAGCTGGGACCAAAGTAACAAAGCCTACCATCAGTAACACACTACACCGCCAGGGACTCAAATCCTGCAGTGCAAGACGTGTCCCCCTGCTTAAGCCAATACATGTCCAGGCCCATCTGAAGTTTGCTAGAGTGCATTTGGATGATCCAGAAGAGGATTGGGAGAATGTCAGATGGTCAGATGAAACCAAAATATAACTTTTTGGTCAAAACTCAACTCGTCGTGTTTGGAGGACAAAGAATGCTGAGTTGCATCCAAAGAACACCATACCTACTGTGAAGCATGGGGGTGGAAACATCATGCTTTGGGGCTGTTTTTCTGCAAAGGGACCAGGACGACTGATCAGTGTAAAGGACAGAATGAATGGGGCCATGTATCGTGAGATTTTGAGTGAAAACCTCCTTCCATCAGCAAGGGCATTGAAGATGAAACGTGGCTGGGTCTTTCAGCATGACAATGATCCCAAACACACCGCCCGGGCAACGAAGGAGTGGCTTTGTAAGAAGCATTTCAAGGTCCTGGAGTGGCCTAGCCAGTCTCCAGATCTCAACCCCATAGAAAATCTTTGGAGGGAGTTGAAAGTCCGTGTTGCCCAGCGACAGCCCCAAAACATCACTGCTCTAGAGGAGATCTGCATGGAGGAATGGGGCAAAATACCAGCAACAGTGTGTGAAAACCTTGTGAAGACTTACAGAAAACGTTTGACCTGTGTCATTGCCAACAAAGGGTATATAACAAAGTATTGAGAAACTTTTGTTATTGACCAAATACTTATTTTCCACCATAATTTGCAAATAAATTCATAAAAAATCCTACAATGTGATTTCCTGGATTTTTTTTCCTCATTTTGTCTGTCATAGTTGACGTGTACCTATGATGAAAATTACAGGCCTCTCTCATCTTTTTAAGTGGGAACACTTGCACAATTGGTGGCTGACTAAATACTTTTTTTCCCCACTGTACATATGCACGCACCACTTATCCGTTATTTATTTTTTAGAATTTTTAAAAATAAGTTATTTTTTTCATTTCACTTCACCAATTTGGACTATTTTGTGTATGTCCATTACACGAAATCCAAATAAAAATCTGTTTAAATTACAGGTTGTAATGCAACAAAATAGGAAAAACGCCAAAGGGGATGATACTTTTGCAAGGCACTGTATGTGCGATATGCTTGTGTGTGTGTCACAAAACTACACACAGAAGCACAAAGGCTACGTTTAGACAGGCAGCCCAAATCTGATGTTCTTTTGACCAATCACGTCAGATCTTTTTACAACAGATCTTTTCCACAGCTGATCTGATTGGTCAAAAGACCAATTAGTGAGTACTTTGTGTGTATGTGTGTCTGTGCTAGTGAGTGTGTGTGTCCAGTAGGTCCTGCTTCACTGCGTCTTGACTTAACCCCTCCGGCCCCCGGATACCCTCCCCTCCCCACCCTGTCCCAGTGGCCTCTAGGAACTTTCCGTGACATCAGCAGTTTTATTGACTGTAAACACATGTGTTCTCTTCTCTGGGGGAGGGGGGTAACCTCCAGCAACACCCCAACGTCAGAAAACGGTGAAATGGGGAGTAACTGTATGCTATCCTCCTTTGACCCATCCCTTTCTCCGACCATCCCTCCTCTTCACCCCTATGTCTGGCTTCCATCCCCTTCTCCCTCCCTCTCTCCTTCCTCTGGGCTACTGTGCTCCACTGTGACATGAGAAAGAAGACATCTTTTACAGGGGTGGAGGGAATAGAAGACAGGAGAGAGGAGGAGAAGAGTGGAGGGAAGGCATGGGAAAGTTCTATTCCATATTCCCCCCCCCCCTCCCTGTGGGTCCTCTGTGTGTGTGTGCGTGTGGTGTGTGTGTGTGTGTGCGTGTGGTGTGTGTGTGTGTTCTTACCATCCCAGGCATCAAACATGTCTGTGATGAAGTAGTCTATGAAGGAGATCTGAGACTTGGGGATACTACAGGTGTTCCTGTCAAAGACAGGCATGACCACCGGTAGACCCTGTCTCTTCTCCTCATCAGTCTGAAATACATGGATAGATACACACACAGGTTAACACACACACACACACACACACACACACACTGTAGTATACAAGAGATATATGAACACAGTCACACCCCATACAGATTATTATTTTTTAAAATACATGTAGATACATTTGCATCTTTCCTCAAATGCATGTAATGCCTGACAATGTTCCAGAAATGCATGGCATGACATCTATTCTACAGGGTGGCCAAAGTGGTTCCTAATTCGGCTTCTTAAATGAATCTTTATGTATTGATCAATGGAGATGGTTTTTTGGGCCACCAAGCCAAAACTGTGATATAATTGAAATTGTGATGGTGAGAAAAGAATAAAAACGTTGAATTTCACAAACATTTTACATTCTGTCATAAAGAGCATGTTCAACTTAATAAAAAACAAGTTTTTCCATCTCAAAAAAGTAAGTGGCTCTCTTCAGCTTAATTCAATCATTTAAAAAATATAATGCCCAAGGTTGGCCACTGAGCTGTTTCTATTCTTATTATTATTCGTATTATTCTTATTATTATTCTTATTATTATTGTTATTATTATTTAAACAAAAACTATACATCGTACAACACTCCTCAATATGTCAAAGTGTAGGTCTAGGTCGTGCGTCCAATGAGTGGTATTATACGGCTCTACAGTGAATGGTTAGCAGTGTTATGTTGCGTAAATAACCAAGTGAGAAATGGGAATTTACCACATCTGGGATAAATCCACTTGAACGGCCCTCCAACTGGTAATTACTAGTTAAATCAGCCATGTATCCCCTTGTGACAGGGAATGGAAGCTTGTTGTGTGCAACAGGGAGAGGCAGTTGAATGTAAGATTCACACACATTTTTCAGTTGGTAAAGCATTACTAGCCTGTCTATCTACGGGTAACAGGGTTGACGTGTTATGCTCGACCCGCTCAGTTTTTCACCACAAAAAATCTGAAAATGGCCAAAAAGAGTTGAAACAGCTCACCTGCTTTACACTATGATTTGACTATTAGATGTTCAATGTTTCTTTTGTAATAAATATTTTTAAATGAATAGTTTCACCATATTAAAACGAGAGTTCAGTTCACGTAACAGGCTGGACCTTAAAATGAGGGACAGATGTAAATGAATCACTAATAACATGAAATAAATAATAATCTTCATAAATAACTTTGTCAAAGCAACAGAATAACTATGGCTTTACAATGATGGTGAAAAGTCTTTTTGGGGATTAGTGGGTTAAAATCTTCCTAGAAGTCACAAATGTAAGTCTTTTTTCATATTGAAAATAAAAGTTAATGACTTCTCCATGTGGTCTATATTAAAGCGCACTTCATTTCATATAACAGGCTTTTAAAATTCTATATTGGTGCTTAATTTCTACTTAACATATCAAAGGGACGCAAAAAGCACACATTTCGTGGAACGACCCATTACGTGTTAAGTTCTGCTCATTGGACGTTGGTTGGAAAGCTCTCGTCAAGTTTGTTTGTATATTTGACATTTGCACATGAAAGACATGGAGTCACTACATGACCGATAATGTATCATGTTTGTTGTCATTTTTGTAGTCATTTAAATGCATGTTAGTGCTTTTAGTATGCTTTTGGTATGTGTCAAGTACAATAAAAATGCATTTTGGCAAAATATATTGTAGTGGCCGCAGCCTATTAGAACAGGGTTTCTTAAACTATGGTTTGGGACCCAAAGTTATGAGTAAACATGTATAATGACACACTATTTCTTCTTAATTTGGGTCATTCGAGGACATTTGGGTCTTGAGCTATTTGCCATACATTTGAATAAAAATATATATTTCTTACAAATACATTTAAATCCATGTTGGAATATATTTAACAAAACATTTCCAATTACATTTTAAAATATATTTACCAAATATATCGATAAATACATGAGAAAATATATTCTAAATACATAATTGTATGTATTTCAGAATGTATTTTGAAATACATTCAATACTTTTCCCGATGCATTTAACATATATTGTGATATACATTTTTACATACATTTATATATAAATGTTAAATACATTCCGTAATACATGTTGAATGTATTAAAAAATATATATATTTAAAATACATTATTTGGCCAATTTAAAATATTTCACATGTATCCTACGTTTTTAAAATCGAAAATATATTTTTGTCCCATACAAACATATTTTTTCCGTATGGGACAACACAAATGCATTTCCCACACCGTATCCTACCAGATAGATAGAAGGTCAGACAGCGAGATAGAGGCAGAAAGAGAGAAAGAGAGAACAAAGAGATGCGAGAGGAACAAGATAGAGAGACAGATAGAGACAGGGAGAGAAGGTATGGAACAGATCTATAGGTGCACACAGATAGCGGAGTAGGCAGTTGTTAAGGTCAGGATTGCCAGCTGCAGACTCTGTCCGCACAAGAATTGTTAAAGCTGCTATGACATACAGTGAGGGAATTAAGTATTTGATCCCCTGCTGATTTTGTACGTTTGCCCACTGACAAAGACATGATCAGTCTATAATTTTAATGGTAGGTTTGTTTGAACAGTGAGAGACAGAATAACAACAAAAAAATCCATAAAAATGCAAAAATGTTATAAATTGATTTGCATTTTAATGAGGGAAATAAGTATTTGACCCCTCTGCAAAACATGACTTAGTACTTGGTGGCAAAACCCTTGTTGGCAATCACAGAGGTCAGACGTTTCTTGTAGTTGGCCACCAGGTTTGCACACATCTCAGGAGGGATTTTGTCCCACTCCTCTTTGCAGATCTTCTCCAAGTCATTAAGGTTTCGAGGCTGACGTTTGGCAACTCGAACCTTCAGCTCCCTCCACAGATTTTCTATGGGATTAAGGTCTGGAGACTGGCTAGGCCAATCCAGGACCTTAATGTGCTTCTTCTTGAGCCAATCCTTTGTTGTCTTGGCCATGTGTTTTGGGTCATTGTCATGCTGGAAGGAGGTTCTCACCCAAGATTTGACGGTACATGGCTCCGTCCATCGTCCCTTTGATGCAGTGAAGTTGTCCTGTCCCCTTAGCAGAAAAACACCCCCAAAGCATAATGTTTCCACCTCCATGTTTGACGGTGGGGATGGTGTTCTTGGGGTCATAGGCAGCATTCCTCCTCCTCCAAACATGGCGAGTTGAGTTGATGCCAAGGAGCTCGATTTTGGTCTCATCTGACCACAACACTTTCACCCAGTTCTCCTCTGAATCATTCAGATGTTTATTGGCAAACTTCAGACGGGCCTGTATATGTGCCTTCTTGAGCAGGGGGACCTTGCGGGCGCTGCAGGATTTCAGTCCTTCACGGTGTAGTGTGTTACCAATTGTTTTCTTGGTGACTATGGTCCCAGCTGCCTTGAGATCATTGACAAGATCCTCCCGTGTAGTTCTGGGCTGATTCCTCACCGTTCTCATGATCATTGCAACTCCACGAGGTGAGATCTTGCATGGAGCTCTGGGCCGAGGGAGATTGACAGTTATTTTGTGTTTCTTCCATTTGCGAATAATCGCACCAACTGTTGTCACCTTCTCACCAAGCTGCTTGGCGATGGTCTTGTGGCCCATTCCAGCCTTGTGTAGGTCTACAATCTTGTCGCTGACATCCTTGGAGAGCTCTTTGGTCTTGGCAATGGTGGAGAGTTTGGAATCTGATTGATTGCTTCTGTGGACAGGTGTCTTTTATACAGGTAACAAGCTGAGATTAGGAGCACTCCCTTTAAGAGTGTGCTCCTAATCTCAGCTCGTTACCTGTATAAAAGACACCTGGGAGCCAGAAATCTTTCTGATTGAGAGGGGGTCAAATACTCATTTCCCTCATAAAAATGCAAATAAATGTATAACATTTTTGACATGCGTTTTTCTGGATTTTGTTGTTGTTATTCTGTCTCTCACTGTTCAAATAAACCTACCATTAAAATTATAGACTAATCATGTCTATGTCAGTGGACAAACGTACAAAATCAGCAGGGGATCAAATACTTAATTCCCTCACTGTACTATGACATACTCTCCCACTCTGAACAGAGCTGATTTAGCTGTAGTTTTGGTTCGGAGTACTACGACCTGCCTCAAAACTATTTATACACACTGCCCTCTCACCTGTGCGAAGTACTCCTCTGAGATGCGTCCAGCCCATTCTATGCAGAGCTCCAGGGGTCTGCAGGGGTTGGCCACATCAGCACACTTTATCATCATCCTCTTGATCAGCAGCCGGTTCTCTGGGCTGTTCCTGATGCTGGCTTGGCCCTCGCTGTCACTGCCTTCACTCTGTTACAGAGAAACACACAGACAAGGTCAGAGACACATTAACACACACACGCAGACACACACATATAGACGCTTAGCTTTCATTTGACATTACATTTGATATGCTCCTATAAACTTCAGATGTTGGTGTTCATGGGTCCTTTTACATGGAAATGACTGTGTGTGTGATTATACACTGAGTGTACAAAACATTAGGAACACCTGCTCTTTCCATGACTTAGATTAACCAGGTGAATCCAGGTGAAAGCTCTGATCCCTTATCGATGTCACCTGTTACATCCACTTCAATTCGTGTAGATGAAGGGGCGGAAACAGGTTAAAGAAGGATTTTTAAGCCTTTAGACAATTGAGACATGGATTGTGTATGTGTGCCATTCAGAGGGTGAATGGACAAGACAAAATATTGAAGTACCTTTGAACGGGGTATGGTAGTAGGTGCCAGGCACACTGTTTTGAGTGTGTCAAGAACTGCAACGCTGCTGGGAGGGGGGAGTGTTCTTAATGTTTTGTACATTTACATTTACATTTTAGTCATTTAGCAGTCACAAATTATTTTGTTGCTTTGTGATATTATTTTTAGTAGTGGTAAAGCTGAGATAGAATCAGGCAAGAAATGCTGCTGCCCACTAGGGCAGATAGGGCTTCAAACTGGAGTCACATGCTCTGAATACAACTATTTTCCACTAGAACAGTCCAGCTTTGCGTGTGCAAAGCTGTCATGAAGGCAAAGGGTGGCTACTTTGAAGAATCTAAAAGATAAAACATATTTTGATTTGTTTAACACTTTTTTGGTTACTACATGATTCCATATGTGCTATTTCATAGTTTTGATGTCTTCACTATTATTCTACAATGTAGAAAATAGTAAAAATAAAGAAAAACCCTTGAATGAGTAGGTGTGTCCAAACTTTTGACTGGTACTGTACAGTGAGGGATAAAAGTATTTGATCCCCTGCTGATTTTTTACGTTTGCCCACTGACAAAGACATGATCAGTCTATAATTTTAATGGTAGGTTTATTTGAACAGTGAGAGACAGAATAACAACAAAAAAATCCAGAAAAACGCATGTCAAAAATGTTTATAAATTGATTTGCATTTTAACGAGGGAAATAAGTATTTGACCCCCTCTCAATCAGAAAGATTTCTGGCTCCCAGGTGACTTTTATACAGGTAACGAGCTGAGATTAGGAGCACACTCTTAAAGGGAGTGCTCCTAATCTCAGTTTGTTACCTGTATA
Source organism: Coregonus lavaretus (assembly GCF_964263955.1). Classification (NCBI taxonomy): domain Eukaryota; kingdom Metazoa; phylum Chordata; class Actinopteri; order Salmoniformes; family Salmonidae; genus Coregonus; species Coregonus lavaretus. The sequence goes on from NC_140011.1 coordinate 14,618,268, forward strand.
AAAGACACCTGTCCACAGAAGCAATCAATCAATCAGATTCCAAACTCTCCACCATGGCCAAGACCAAAGAGCTCTCCAAGGATGTCAGGGACATGATTGAACACACACAAGGCTGGAATGGGCTACAAGACCATCGGCAAGCAGCTTGGTGAGAAGGTGACAACAGTTGGTGCGATTATTCGCAAATGGAAGAAACAAAAAATAACTGTCAATCTCCCTCGGCCTGGGGCTCCATGCAAGATCTCACCTCATGGAGTTGCAATGATCATGAGAACGGTGAGGAATCAGCCCAGAATTACACGGGAGGATCTTGTCAATGATCTCAAGGCAGCTGGGACCATAGTCACCAAGAAAACAATTGGTAACACACTACGCCGTGAAGGACTGAAATACTGCAGCGCCCGCAAGGTCCCCCTGCTCAAGAAAGCACATATACAGGCCCGTCTGAAGTTTGCCAATGAACATCTGAATGATTCAGAGGAGAACTGGGTGAAAGTGTTGTGGTCAGATGAGACCAAAATCAAGCTCTTTGCCATCAACTCAACTCGCCACGTTTGGAGGAGGAGGAATGCTGCCTATGACCCCAAGAACACCATCCCCACCATCAAACATGGAGGTGGAAACATTATGCTTTGGGGGTGTTTTTCTGCTAAGGGGACAGGCCAACTTCACCGCATCAAAGGGACGATGGGACGGGGCCATGTACCGTCAAATCTTGGGTGAGAACCTCCTTCCCTCAGCCAGGGCATTGAAAATGGGTAGTGGATGGGTATTCCAGCATGACAATGACCCAAAACACACGGCCAAGGCAACAAAGGAGTGGCTCAAGAAGAAGCACATTAAGGTCCTGGATTGGCCTAGCCAGTCTCCAGACCTTAATCCCATAGAAAATCTGTGGAGGGAGCTGAAGGTTCGAGTTGCCAAACGTCAGCCTCGAAACCTTAATGACTTGGAGAAGATCTGCAAAGAGGAGTGGGACAAAATCCCTCCTGAGATGTGTGCAAACCTGGTGGCCAACTACAAGAAACGTCTGACCTCTGTGATTGCCAACAAGGGTTTTGCCACCAAGTACTAAGTCATGTTTTGCAGAGGGGTCAAATACTTATTTCCCTCATTAAAATGCAAATCAATTAATAAAATGTTTGACATGCGTTTTTATGGATTTTGTTGTTGTTATTCTGTCTCTCACTGTTCAAACAAACCTACCATTAAAAGTATAGACTGATCATGTCTTTGTCAGTGGGCAAACGTACAAAATCAGCAGGGGATCAAATACATTTTTCCCTCACTGTATATATATACAGTGGGGAAAAAAAGTATTTAGTCAGCCACCAATTGTGCAAGTTCTCCCACTTAAAAAGATGAGAGAGGCCTGTAATTTTCATCATAGGTACACGTCAACTATGACAGACAAAATGAGAAAAAATAATCCAGAAAATCACATTGTAGGATTTTTAATGAATTTATTTGCAAATTATGGTGGAAAATAAGTATTTGGTCAATAACAAAAGTTTCTCAATACTTTGTTATATACCCTTTGTTGGCAATGACACAGGTCAAACATTTTCTGTAAGTCTTCACAAGGTTTTCACACACTGTTGCTGGCCCAATTTTGGCCCATTCCTCCATGCAGATCTCCTCTAGAGCAGTGATGTTTTGGGGCTGTCGCTGGGCAACACGGACTTTCAACTCCCTCCAAAGATTTTCTATGGGGTTGAGATCTGGAGACTGGCTAGGCCACTCCAGGACCTTGAAATGCTTCTTACGAAGCCACTCCTTCGTTGCCCGGGCGGTGTGTTTGGGATCATTGTCATGCTGAAAGACCCAGCCACGTTTCATCTTCAATGCCCTTGCTGATGGAAGGAGGTTTTCACTTAAAAATTCACGATACATGGCCCCATTCATTCTTTCCTTTACACGGATCAGTCGTCCTGGTCCCTTTGCAGAAAAACAGCCCCAAAGCATGATGTTTCCACCCCCATGCTTCACAGTAGGTATGGTGTTCTTTGGATGCAACTCAGAATTCTTTGTCCTCCAAACACGACGAGTTGAGTTTTTACCAAAAAGTTCTATTTTGGTTTCATCTGACCATATGACATTCTCCCAATCCTCTTCTGGATCATCCAAATGCACTCTAGCACACTTCAGACGGGCCTGGACATGTACTGGCTAAAGCAGGGGGACACGTCTGGCGCAGCAGGATTTGAGTCCCTGGCGGCGTAGTGTGTTACTGATGGTAGGCTTTGTTACTTTGGTCCCAGCTCTCTGCAGGTCATTCACTAGGTCCCCCTGTGTGGTTCTGGGATTTTTGCTCACCGTTCTTGTGATCATTTTGACCCCACGGGGTGAGATCTTGCGTGGAGCCTCAGATCGAGGGAGATTATCAGTGGTCTTGTATGTCTTCCATTTCCTAATAATTGCTCCCACAGTTGATTTCTTCAAACCAAGCTGCTTACCTATTGCAGATTCAGTCTTCCCAGCCTGTTGCAGGTCTACAATTTTGTTTCTGGTGTCCTTTGACAGCTCTTTGGTCTTGGCCACAGTGGAGTTTGGAGTGTGACTGTTTGAGGTTGTGGACAGGTGTCTTTTATACTGATAACAAGTTCAAACAGGTGCCATTAATACAGGTAACGAGTGGAGGACAGAGGAGCCTCTTAAAGAAGAAGTTACAGGTCTGTGAGAGCCAGAAATCTTGCTTGTTTGTAGATGACCAAATACTTATTTTCCACCATAATTTGCAAATAAATTCATAAAAAATCCTACAATGTGATTTTCTGGATTTTGTTTTCTAAATGTGTCTGTCATAGTTGACGTGTACCTATGATGAAAATTACAGGCCTCTCTCATCTTTTTAAGTGGGAGAACTTGCACAATTGGTGGCTGACTAAATACTTTTTTCCCCACTGTATATATATATATATATATATATATATGTATTTTCTGTTCCCACAACTCAATGGGCAAATGTTAATGACTTTATTATGTAATAATAAACTGCACATGGACGCTAGCACACACACACACAAACAGACAAGGGGGGGTGTCTTACGTTTGAGCTGGACTCCTCGATGGCAGCCATTGGTTTGTTGATACTGTTGGCAAACTTGTTGACATGTTCAAAATGGCGGGTCATCTCTGTAGCCAGCACCATGTCTATGATGGCCTGCCTTAATGTCCGGAACTGAGTCCTAATATAAACACACACAGAGAGAGGGGGTTACAGGACCAGGATAATCAACTGTCCTCACTGTTTTCCAAGATGTTCTAGGTCCATAAAAATCTAGAATTGAATCACATCACATGATATGTTCCAGGGTAATAACCCAATATGCTCCATATCTGTCACCAGTGGTTACGTGATCCCTCTGATGGCTTAGAGCAGGGGTGTCAAACTCATTTTAGCTCAGGGGCCACATGGAGGAAAATCTATTCCCAAGTGGGCCGGACCGGAAAAATCATGGTATATATAACTTAAAAACAACAACTTCAGATTGTTTTCTTTGTTTTAATACGATCAAATACAACATAAAGCTGGAGCCTGAGGACAGTGTGTCCAAAATAGTACAAGCACAACATCACTATTAATCATAAAACACGTCAAGTTTATTTGAAAATTCTAAAGAAAAAGAACACACAAACACACAATGCCTCAGTGATTAACAGAACTGTTTCACAGATCACAGAACTATATCAGGGTGTCATTTCTCAGGCAGAAATGTAGATACAAATAATGAAATCCTGTTCCCCAAACAAGTGCAAGAACCACAGAGTCAAGAATAGGTTAAATATACAAATAAAATAAAATCAATTAAAAACAATAGCACATCAACATAAAAACATATAAACATAAAGCTGGAGCCTGAGGACAGTGTCCAAAAGCACAACATCACTATTAATCATAAAACACCTCAAGTTGTTTGAAAGTTCTGAGGACAAAGAACACACAAACACACAATGCCTCAGTGATTAACAGAACTGTTTCACAGATCACAGAACTATATCAGGGTGTCATTTCTCAGGCAGAAATGTAGATAAAAATAATGAAATCCTGTTCCCCAAACAAGTGCAAGAACCACAGAGTCAAGAATAGGTTAAATATACAAATAAAATAAAATCAATTAAAAACAATAGCACATCAACATAAAAACATATAAACATAAATCTGAAAGCGTTGCTCAAACTCCCGTAACAGTCCCGTTATTTTATCTTTGAACCGCTTCATGTCTGCCACATGTTGGGTCGCGCACACATTTTTCAGACAGGGGAAGTGAGCTGCATCACCACCGGCAAGTTGCGTCTCCCACAATGACAGCTTCAACTTGAAAGAACGTATGCTGTCATAATACTGCGTGACAACTTTGTTGCGCCCTTGCAGCTGTTTGTTCAAGTTATTCAGGTGCTCTGTAACATCCACCATAAATGCAAGGTCCTGCATCCATTCTGCGGAATGAAATTCTAACACTGGTTTGCCCTTTTCTTCCATGAACTGTTCAATTTCTTCTCGTAAATCAAAGAAACGCCTCAGCACAGCACCTCGGCTTAACCATCTTACCTCAGTGTGGTATGGCAGGCCATAGATGTGGTCTTTCTCTCTGAGAAGGCTGTCAAACTGACGGTGATTCAGGCTTCTGGATCGGATGAAATTAACAGTTTGGATGACCACCTTCATGACGTTATCCATCTTTAATGACTTGCAACACAAAGCCTCCTGGTGCAAAATACAGTGAAAAGTCAAAAAATCACGTCCTCCATTTGCAGATTGCACTTTCTCTCTGAACTTTGTCACAATGCCTGGTTTTTTTCCCGATCATTGAGGGCGCACCATCTGTAGCCAGGCTGACAGCGCGGGACCAGTCCACTCCGACCCTGTCCAGCGCGCCGACGAGTGCGGTAAAAATATCAGCTGCTGTCGTTGTATCTGTCATCGGCACCAACTCCACGAACTCCTCGGTGACGGTCAATGTGTCATCAACTCCGCGGATGAAAATGGCCAGTTGTGCAACATCTGTAATGTCTGTGCTTTCATCAATTGCAACCGAAAACGCAATAAATGACTTTACTTTTTGCTTCAACTGGCTGTCCAAATCCACTGAAAGATCGGAAATCCTGTCTGCAACTGTGTTTCTTGTCAGGCTGATATTTGCAAAAGCCTGCCGCTTTTCAGGGCACACAATCTCCGCTGCCTTCATCATGCATGTTTTTACAAATTCACCCTCACTAAATGGTTTTGAAGCCACTGCGATTTCATTAGCAATGAGGTAGCTAGCTTTCACTGCAGCGTCACTGATGTCTCGGCTGTGAGTAAACACAGACTGCTGTTTCTTCAGACCCGCCAACAGTTCATTCACCTTCTCTCATCTCCGCTGTCCTTGAAAGTTGTCATATTTGTCGGCATGAAGACTCACATAGTGGCGACGAAGGTTATATTCTTTCAGCACTGCAACATGCTCTGAACACACCAAACATACAGCTTTCCCATTCAATTCCGTGAATAAATAGGATGACCATTTTTCTTGGAACACTCTGCACTCTGCGTCCACTTTTCTCTTTTTTGACAGAGACATATTGGGGCAATGAGGGTGCCAAAGCACATAATGTTAAAAGTAGAAGCCGTAATAAATATCGCGGGCAAAACAAAGTAGCTCATTGGCTGCACGTGCTTGACCTACTTGCTCTGCCCCGGTATAAACAATTTGCTTGCTTAACACAATTGCTATTGCGCCATCCAGTGGACGCAATTGGAACAGCAGTTTATTTTATTGAAAAATTGCAGCGCATTTTTATACTTTACCCCAAAAAAAAATATTATAATTATTATTATTATTTTTCAAAATCATCTCGCGGGCCGGATTAAACCCGTTTGCGGGCCTGATCCGGCCCGCGGGCCGTACGTTTGACACCCCTGGCTTAGAGGAAGAGGCATGTCAATTCATTCTTCTGACAAGGACATGGCCTCTGGTTTGGAATTCTACTGTAGCAACACTAGAAGCTTCAGGTGGAAACCACCCTTTTCTTTCCTAAACTCTGTGCGACTCTAGCCTGGTCCCAGATCTGTTTGTGCTATCTTGCCAACTCTTATGGTCATTGTCATGCTGGTGACATTGACAACAGGAGTTGGCAAGACAGCACAAACAGATGGCAAGACAGCACAAACAGATATGGGACAAGGCTAGGCTATCTGGACCTGTCAATGTTCTTCAAGATGTTGCTCTAAGCTCTGTGTGACTGTACCTGTCGATGTTCTTGAAGATGTTGCTCTTGCTGTCCCTGACAGTGAGTTGGAATGCGAGGGCGGCGTGGTGACTCTCTAACACAGCCGTGTCATTGTACAGGATGGCCAGCTCACTTCCTGCGTTGCACAGGAAGCTGTTGGTCCTCCCCGGGTGGTCCACGTCATGGACTGTCGCCGCGATCAATGCAGCTACCTCGTCCAGTTGGTCTAGACTGCCCTGAGAACACGTTACAACCAGGAAGTAGTGTTAGTCAACTACTAGGAATAGGCATTTGACATTTCTTTACATAAAAAAAAAAAATGTTGACTGATGTTTTTTTGGAGTACTCGAGTACTTGGAAAAAAAGAAGCTATTTTTAGAACATAAGGCCTGCACTGGAAAAAAATGTGTGCACATTTATCTATATGCCAACAGTACACAACAATGCATAATTTATCATAACAAAATCCTAATTGCAAAATTTCCCCATATATATTCAGTCAATAAAAAAACAAGTGCCATTTAAGATTAATTTATTGAAACCGTAACATCAACTGGTTATATTATATCGTGGAACACAATCATCAAAAAGGCAGTAAACTCAGCAGTGGCGCTTGCTTGTAGAAGCCTATGGCTGTGCAATGGCATTGCCTTGTTTTGTTAATTTAGCAGACAAGACACTCCTATTTCCTGAGCCCTTATCACAGTTAAGACACACCTATTTTATAGTAAAACAAACATGATGTAATATAACAGAATAAAATATAACAGAATATTTTTCCAAATGAAAAAGGTTCCCAGTGCGAAGTGACACGCATCTCACGTCTGTAACAGTTATTCTCAGAGTGGTCATTTAAAACAGGGCTCAATTTGGAGAGTTGAAAGAAAACATTTTCAGGTTACAAACCAAAATGTCTTCTTTTCGATATACAGACGTTCAATTTAGTTTATTCAGCCCGTTCTTTGTAATTTTCCAAATGGATTAACAATTCCACATTGAACACTGCATGGGGATGATTTACGGCCATGACATCTGTTTGGTGAGTAGGCCTAGGCTTAATGATTCTGAGGAAAATACGCTCTTTGTCTTTATCAAACTAATGTTTTTGCATATTTTCACTGTCTATGTTTAGAGAGGGTTATAGCCAGGGATGGGCAAAAATTACAAAATACAATTACAAAACACAGACATAAAGATCAATGTATTTAATTAAAATACAGAACCGCAACAACATTCTCAGTAACGGTTACAAAAAGTGTTTTTCTCGCTATGACTGTGATATGTTGTTGTTTATCTACCTTAGTTGAGCAAGTCACTCTGGATAAGAAAATAGAAGTAATTAAAATTCGTATTTCAAATACAGAAATACTGCCATCTAGCAGTTCGCAAAGTAGCCTAAGCCGGAAAATAGACGGGACGCAATTATTCCAAAACTGCAGCGCTTGTTGTTAGAACACATATTTCCCTACTTCAGTCAACCAGTCCATTTTGAATTTGTGATAAAACTGTCATCATTTGGCAAGGAATGTAGCTTGTGAATTCCATCAGTTAGATATTCTTTTATAGGCATTTATTTCTGTAGGCCTAATGGGAGCTTGTGTGCTCACTCGGCATGCGTGTGTAGAGGCAGCGGTCGGAACGCAATTGAGTGAGTGAGCCACGGAGGGGAAAGGGAATTTAGGGAGAAGACCTGTGTGATGCTTGGCTTGGTTTCTTTTTTTGCTGTGCCCTACAAATGCACATGTACAAATAGAACACCAGAGTCAAAGCAAATGAACGTTGTCTTTAAGAAAACATTTCGATCTCTGGTTAAAGATCAAGTTTTGATGTCCGTTCGAGTACTCGATTACTCATGCCCAATTGTCTGAGATCATGCATAAGCTATAAATACTGCCTAAGTCTCTCTCAGCATAACCTCATACTCAACAAATGAATAATACCTAAAAATGCACGCTATGCAAGCACAACTAATAATAATAATCACTAGCAAATGTTCACTTTATGACAAGAAGAGGAGATATTTATTGGAGGGGATAAGCGGGGAGAAAATAAAAGGAATGTATTAGGATCTCAATGCCCTCAAGGCAAAACACGTATTGACTGAATCAAATATGAGAACAAGACCGAAGCTATAAAAACATCCCCACTCCAACTCTCACTGGTCACTGACATACATTAATCTCCTGCCAAGCAAAGCAAACTGATACTCTACACACTGTTGAAAACACATGGCAGTGAATTACATAGCTCAACTTACCAATCAACACACTGAGATTTCAGGCATGATAATGTTGTGATGTCAGTAGTCGTTTCACTTGTGAAAGTAGTGTAAGTGTGCACATCCAACCAATCTCCAGGTACAGTACACTATTGTATGCTTCCATAGCATATTACAGGTGTGACCGAAAGGTCTTCATCAGGCCTGTGAGGAGAGTGTGTATCTGTGTGCATGCTGGTGTGTGTGTTTGGCCTACCTTGACCTTCTCCTTGCGTAGGAAGTAGGCTGTAGCGTGGAGGACGTCAGCGGCATGGGTTGAGTTGTGGTAGGAGTTGGAGGCATGGTAATTAGCCTCTATGACCTGGAGCCAGCAGTGTAGCGTAGCTTCACTGCAGCTCAGGAACTCACACACCCCGAACCGAGCAAAGATCTTCAAGCCCAGGTAGGTCAGAGGTCTGTGGGGATGACAGAGAGAGGACAGGGGAGGTAGATGAGTGGTAGAGAGAGGGTGTTCGTTCAAGTCCCTTCTGTATTTGTGTATAATAACCTCTATCTTCACTTTTCCCTTAACCCTCTAATACCTTTTATCCTCTCTCTCTCTCTCTCTCTCTCTCTCTCTCTCTCTCTCTCTCTCTCTCTCTCTCTCTCTCTCTCTCTCTCTCTCTCTCTCTCTCTCTCTCTCTCTCTCTCTCTCTCTCTCTCTCTCTCTCTCTCTCTCTCGTCCCCCCTTCCTTTCTCTCTCTCCTCCCCCCTCACTCTGCCCTCCCTCTCTCTTCCATCTATTCCCTCTCCCTCCGTACCTCTTCCAGGTGGCAGCCTCCAGCTCTAGGATGTTAAACTCCCATTGGTCCTCGTCATCCAGCATGTCAGCGATGGCCGAAGGGATGTCATTCAACGTTACTGGGATGGCCAGCTGACTCTGGCTCATATCTGTAGACACACACGCGTGCACGCACGCAACCATGCATGCACACACACACAAACATTGATTTCTTGATTGATCAATTGATTGATTGCATTTGGGACACTTGAGAGCAATACGCAACAACAACGATTGCCAATGTAGTTCTAGCAACACTGCCTTATGGTAAAGGGTCAGATACAGGTCTACTAAGAAGTCTACTAAGAAGTGTACTAAGAAGTGCAGGGGGTAAAAAAGCACATGCTGCTTCCTAAAGATTAGCAGGAGAGGACTGCACTGAAGACAACATTTTCTGGACTTCTCAGCAGTGCCCTTCCATTTCTCAGAAAGAAGACGTACTTTATTATATATATATATATATATATATATATATATATATCTCTCTCTCATCATGACTTAAACAAATATAAGTGGATTACGCAATGACGGCCAGTGACTGCCGATGCACTAGACTCCAACTGATTAAATAAATTATCTGAGACATTTTCTATTTTCTATCACTCTGCAGACAGACAGAGGTCTATACACTAAGTCCCCCATCATGTGTAGTACTGAGAATTAGTCCATTAAGCTTCCAGTATAATTACATTTCATGAAATATAAAAAATACATTATGCTACACAAATATACCACTAAAACTTGCTAAAAGACCATTGAACACATCATTAAACTCAGTTTGTGTGATTAGAGTAAACTCGAGGGTCCTAGTTACATTTACATTTTTTAAAACATTTTAGTCATTTAGCAGACGCTCTTATCCAGAGTTGTAAGTAGTAGTAGCATTCTGGTAGGATAATGAATAAATATCATATTTATGTGATGTTTTATGATGAAACAGCCTGGTGCTTACTTGGAAAAGTACTTTTGGAGAAGACATACTCGTTCCCAGACAGTCTCCGTAAGCCGTCCTGCAGAAGGAAAAAGACGCCAAATCACTCTCTTAATCCAGGCTGTGAGAAAACATTTATCTCAAATCGGGCTAATTACAACATATTTCACATTATACAATGACTTCAGCATTATAATTCACCCAACGAGACATATCCCACATAACTCAGGAACTCTTGTGTTTGAGTATTGTATTTGTGAGAAGAGGAGAGGGGAGGGGAGGGGAGGGGAGGGGAGGGGAGTTGAGGAGAGGTGAGGTGAAGTGATCAGAGGTGAAGAGAGGCGAGGTGAAGAGAAGAGAGGTGAAGACAGGAGAGGTGAGGAGAAGAGAGGTGAATAGAGGAGAGGAGAGGTGAAGAGAGGTGAAGAGAAGTGAGGTGAAGAGAGGTGAGGAGAGGTGAAGAGAAATGAGGAGAGGTGAGGAGAGGGGGGAAAGGAGAGGTGAAGAGAGGAGAGGTGAAGAGAGGAGAGGTGAAGAGAGGTGAGGAGAGGGGGGAAAGGAGCGGTGAAGACAGGAGAGGTGAGGAGAGGTGAGGAGAGGTGAAGAGAGGTGAAGAGAGGAGAGATTGAGAGTAGAGGTGAGGAGAGTTACATTCCCTGTATGACAAACAGTCTATAACTCTCTGTTTCAGGACGTTGATCACTGCGACTGATCCCTTTAATGGATCTCAGTGTGTGTGTGTGTGTGTATGTGTGTGTGTGTGTCTCATCGTGGGTCTCTGTCTGTCTGCCCGTGTGAGACTGGACGAGTGGCTCCCAACCACTTCGGCTGTTGTGACCCACCTAAAATAATTTACATTTTCTTATAACCCTTTAAAATTATATTGAATTGTGTGAATCCAGTTGTAAATAAAGCTATGTTTGTAGCCATAGTCCAGTCTGAAGGCTTGACCCAAGAGGAATCACATTCCTAACCCCAATTTAACTTGAGCCCTATTCAATCAAAACCTGCAACCAGGAGTTTCTGGGACAAAACTCCCCCTCGACCCCCAAAAAATATTATTCTTGAGCAGCAAGGATGCATATTTTGATAATGTTTACAAAACAATGTTCACAAAATAAAACATGCTTTTACATGGTGTGGGAAAATTTTAATTTTGATGTATCCTAAAAACTGGTTCCAGACTTTGATTAAATTGGGCCTGTGTGTACGTGTGTGTGTGTGAGTATGTTTGTATGTGTTTGTGTGCATGTGTAGCCCCTAACTCACGCTCATGAGCCCGCCTACAAGGTCGTTGGTGTGTGGGTCGTCCTCCTTGGAGGCCAGCTGAGGAGAGTAGAGCTCTGTGGTCCTCAGGATCTCCAGGACCCGGTCCAGTGCCTCCGCTACGGACACCGGACTGGACTCCTGGGCCGCGTTGATGATGTTGATCACCTGGAGGAGGGAGGAGGAGGAGGGAGAGAGGGAGGGAGATGTAGCACACAGTTACATTTGATTTAACACACACACACACACACACCCAGCCCTAACGGAAACTTCACTCTTCAGACAGGAAGTGTCTTTCTTTGAGCCTGTGTCAGGGAGCTCTGCATGTGATGCCATAGAAATCATGTCTGGAGCCAAATAGACAAATAAAGCAGCTAGTCAGAGAAGAAAGGAACATCATAAAGCCTAGAGTTACACTAGACTCTGGTCTCTGGGGAGGCTTTCAGTCATAGCCTGATCCCAGATCTGTGCAATTAAATAAGGCCTTCACCTATTCCATCAAATCACCATCCATTCCTGTTGAACTCTCATCAGTGAATTAGATAGAAGACTCAGACTGGCACTAGAATAAGATTAGACTGATAGATCACGGCTGCCACTTTCAACTCTGTTGTCACAATCACTAGAATCATCAGGTCAAACTTGATGTTGTAATCAACGCTGTTGCTTGCCAATCAGGTTTATTGATCACTGTTCAGTCAGATTGACAGACTTAAGAGTTTCAATGGCCACAGAACTTTAAACAGCTTTACAAATTGCATAACATCCCAAGAATGTTTGCGAATGTTTAGAGAACACCATTTGGAGAATTCTCCATGGGATTCTCAGAGTGATATTCCGGAACATTCCTGTGACATTCGGGGAACCATAAATTGTCAGCTGGGTCGGCTAGAGGTTATGTCACAACAATATGGGAACTTCAAACCACGCTTGTTGTGTCCCAGATATTCGCCATGTGATGTGGTCTTTCTGTGGTTGAGAGGGCTTTGAGAAGATCTGTTGAGCTTTCTACTGCCTCTGTTAGTTCTTCATCCTCACGTTAGCTCCAGGGAGTGTCAGGTATAGTTCTAGGAACATCCTCCATTGGTTTGGAAGGAGCACAGAGTGGGAAAGGAGAGGGGAATGTGTGTGTGTGTGTGTGGGTTGGTTGGTTCTTCTATCCTTGTGGCGACCTAAAATCCCCCAAATTCCCCACAAGGATATTATAACAAGGAAAATGCTCTCTCGTGGGGACATTTCCCACGTCCCCATGAGGACAAAGGCTATTTTAAGCTTAGGGGTTAGGTTTAGGGTTAGAATTAGGGTTAGGGTAATGGTTTCGTGGTTAGGTTTAGAGTTAGAGTTAGGAGTTAAGGTTAGGGTTATGGTAAGGGTAAGTAAGGGTAAGGGTAAGGGTTAGGGGTTAGGGAAAATAGGATTTTGAATGGAAATTAATTTTAGGTCCCCACGAGGATAATGTGTGTGTGTGAGTGTGTGGTGTTTGTGTGTGTGTGTGTGCTGTACCTTGGTGATGGGGGCCTCAATGGTCATAGAGTGGATCCTGGCTACAGAGGAGTACCTCCGGTTCTGCAGACTCGGAGCTGGTGACAACAAGACATAAGTTATCAGGACCACAGTACTATAACATGATCTTCTTACAGTCAAACATGTCATTCTAGTTGATATTATACAAGCTCATGAACTGAATCATGTATGACGGATGTAGCACATCAGACCACTGGGCCTGTGGTGGCAGGCTGCTCTGTAAAATGTACAGTGGGGTCCAAAATTATTGGCACCCTTGATAAATCTGAGCAAAAGTATAAAATAAAGAATACAAATACTGAGCTATATTGTATGCTCAAAAAAATTGGAAATTATATTATTTTATACTAATACCATTGCTCAGAGAAACAGATTTTGTTTAACAAGTAATAAAAACAATTGAAAAAAGATACGTTCAAAATTATTGGCACTCCTGTTTTCAATACTCTTGCGAGGATAATGACACTGAGTATTTTTCTAAAATATTTTATGAGATTGGAGAACACGTTGGGAGGGATCTTCAACCCTTCCACCATACAGAATCTTTCCAGATCTTTGATATCCTTTGTTAGCTGTTATGGACTGCCCTCGTCAATTCGAACCACAGGTTTCCAATGAGGTTCATGTACGGAGACTGACATGGCCATTTATTTTTTTTATTTTTTGCCAATAATGATGGACCTGACTGTTTGTTCTTTATGAATGAAGAGGAGAACAGAGGAGGAGTAGAACAATTGAAAATGGGGAGGTTAATGAGAGAGAAGAGAGTAAAAATAACAGGAGAATGGAAAATATCAAGAAGAAGAATGAAAGAGAGAGAGAGAGAGAGAGAGAGAGAGAGGGTGGAGGACAGGAGAAGCACCACTTCAGCCCAGCTGATGAAAATAGAAGCAGCTGCGTCATAATGAGGGAGATGTCAGAGGCCAACAACTCAAGTGCCTTCCATAATGTACTGTAGTCTGACTCATATTATTCTCTGATCCTCCCTCTCTCCTCACCACCTTTCTCTTTACCTCCTTCCTCTCTCTATCTTCCCCACTCTCTATATCCTTCTCCTTAGGTCCTGTGTGGCTCAGTTGGTAGGCTCGATTCGCAGGGGGGACCAGTACGAAAATGCATGCACTCACTACTGTAAATCGCTCTGGATAAGAGCCTCTGCTAAATGACAAAAAATGTAAATTCTTGTCTCTATATTTGTCTTCTTCTATCTCCCTTGGGATCCCTCACTCAGTCTTCTCTTACCATTTTTCACAAACACATGCACGCAAGCACAGTACCCTGGTGTTAATACACACTCACCATCACCGCCATGCGAGCTGATTGACCTGGTATCAACTGAGTCTTTCCTCCTGTCTCTGTGACGCAGGGAATGGCTCTCTGGGAAAAGAAAAACCAGGATGCCGGACGATATGACCCAGATAGGACTGAGACAATTTCTTAAAGATAGACAACTACCTCACTTCCCTTCGCCTATGAGGGTTCAGTGTTCAACTTTCCAGTTTAAATAAATTGTTCAGGGATTTTGTCTCACGAAACAAGTCCCTGAAAGTTACATCAGTGGCCTTATGATGACTTAAAAGATTAAAGAGAGAGGGAGTATAGCTTACCTGACTGGGAATGTTCTCCATCTTTGTTGATCTTATGGACCTGAGAGAGACAAAGTTTGATATGGACCATATCAAACACACAGACAGAGAGCGAGGGAGAGATAGAGAGAGAAAGGGAGAGAGAGAGAAAGAGAGAGCGTGAGTATATTAGTAGATCTGGCTGGCGTTTTGTAAGAAAGAGTTCCTCCTGCAGTTTTATTGTGCAATCTTTCGACCCGACGGTCTGTCAGGCTTCTGTGAGTTTGCCTCTCCCGCAGTGACCGCATATTACACACTAATAAGACAGATCAACATGGACTCAACATTACCCAACTACTGCACCCATAGATCTACACACTACCGCACACAGGAGGGTCAATCCATAGGCCTGACACACAGGAGGGCCAATCCATAGGCCTGACACACAGGAGGGTCAATCCATAGGCCTGACACACAGGAGGGTCAATCCATAGGCCTGACACACAGGAGGGTCAATCCATAGGCCTGACACATGTAGGGTTCAGCTGGGTTCATGTGTGGGAAGATGTCAGTGAGTATAGGTTGTTACTGTTTCCACAGTCATTGATTTCTATTGGCTAGCTGGCACAGGATGAGAAGTGAGGTGAGGTGAAGACGGGTGGGGGAGCTGATGGGCTGTAAGGAGGGTGAGGGGAGATGAGGTGAGGAGGAGGAGGAATGGGTGAGTAGTGATTGTGTGTGTGTGTGGTGGTGGCGACTTTTGGGATGTGATACTGTGAGTCATCTTGGTTTACCTCTACTGCATCCCTTCAGAGAGAGAGAGAGAGAGATGAGAGAGAGAACGAGAGATGGAGAGAGAGTACAGTACAGAGAACGTGAGAAGGAGTGAGATGGAGGGAGTTAGGGAGAGAAATAAGAAAGACAAAGAGAGAGAGAGACTGAAAGAAAGATGGAGAGATGGAGAAAGAGAGAGATGGATATCATGTTTAATGTAGAGCTCTGCTACCCGACCCGAGCCCGACGGGCCCCGACATTATACATCGGGTTAGGGCCAGATTGAGCCTATTTTTTCATCAATAACTAGGGTACGGGTAGGGCTCGGGTATCACAAAATTGACCACTAACATTTTGAAGCTGAGCCATTTGCTCGTGCCCTGTTACACAGTACAGTCATATCTGACTAAGATCATAACATGGTGTCAGAAGTGCTTCAACCTTGTCAAATATAAAACAGGAGAGATTATGTCACAGGAAATAATAATGTTCCTTGAGTTTTGTCAGAGTTTAGAGTGACGAAAAGTAGCTAAGACTCACTGCTCTCTCATGTCTCGTCACTGAGCAGAGCAGCCCAAACGGAGCCATTGCTATGGATACTCGGACTCAGAGAGCCATGAGCAGGGTGCATGCAGAGCGAGCTGCCTGCGCGCAGGGAGCAAGAGACAGACAGAGAGGAGCAGCTAATGGATTTAATAACCAAGGAAGTTATTTCTGATTATGTGTTCCATGCAGGGCCGGGCTTTAAATTTGGCAGAAGCAATCGGGCCTGGTTAGGGCCTGAACGTCGCAGGCATGTGTAGGGCTCGGCGTAAAAATCATGCCTGTGCAGGGCTCCAGTGTTCTGTAAAGGGTTGCACACATCGCACCGAATGTGGATCTCCTGTTTGTCTACCGATCATTCAGCACACTGTTGATGTCTGACTGCAGACATTTTTCTAAATGTAAAATCAGTTTGCACTCAGTTCGCAAGTACACTCTTAGAAAAAAGGGTTCCAAAAGGGTTCTTTGGCTGTCCTCATATGAACCCTTTTTGGTTCCAGGTAGAACCCTCTGTGGAAAGGGTTCTACATCGAACCCAAAAGGGTTCTACCTGGAACCAAAAAGGGTTCTTCAAAGGTTTCTTCATGGGGACAGCCGAGGAACCCTTTAAGGTTCTAGATAGCACCTTTTTTTCTAAGAGTGTACTCTCGGCAGGCAAACATTATTGGTGTGTTCGAGTGTTTAGGATTGAGATGACCAGTGACCTCTAATTCATTTAGTGCATCCTCACACGGACTCAGGATTTCCTCTGACCATGACACACAACGTTATTCAGGACTCAAACGTGACCTGAAATAGGCAAAGTCTGCACTGCCACTGCCTATGTTACTCATCGGCTCTATAGTGGGCTAATGGCAGCAGGTAGCCAGCAAGGTTGGGGTTAATTCCACAAATTAAATTCTAATTAAATTCCCTCTCCCTGTAAATTCCATTTAATTCAATAAAAATTCCAGGTCAGTCTTTGAATACTAAATTCCTCCCATTTCCAATGTTTGGTCAATTCCAATAATTAAATTCCCAATTCAATATCATCCCCAGCAGTTCCACAAATTCCAATTAGAATTCAATTCAGTTCAGGCTTTCAGGTTGATCATGTAACTGTTCAGACAGCCTAGCTTTACTGGAAAAATACAAGTATACATTATTTAAGACTGCAGTCAATGTTTGATATTAAGTGCATTAATTCCATTAAATGGGAAATTTAGAAATATTAAACTCCAATAGAATTCCATGTTTTTACAATTTCAAATCAATTCCAATTCAAACAGTCCAAACAGTCTAATTCCAATTAAAATACAATTCTATAACTTGAAGATTGTTGAAATTCGAATTGAATTGAACGTACATTCTTTACTTCATGAGTTAATTCAAGAATTTAATTGGAATTTCAAATTAAATTAGAATTGACCTCAAACCTGGTAGCCTGCACTACTAACAGCAGCATGCAGACTGTCTGTTGAGTACAGTCGGTTCTGTTGGGCTGCTAGCGGCATTAGCTGTCAACACAGGTCTGATAGTTTGATATGAGCTTGTCTACAGTGGTGTGCTGGATCAGAGCCAGCAGTGGTCTGATAACTATTTGCCAGCTGGGCGGTGAGACACACTCTAATGTTCCTGCACTGGTCTTTAAAAGGACAGCAGCAGACAGATTTTTAGCTTGCTTTTTTAAACTTAGCTTGCTCTACATCTACTGCAATCTGCTCCTGTCATCAGGCACAACAGGATGTATCAGGACACAAGTCAACTGCTTTCAGTTCACTCAACAATCCATTTCTCTCTTCTCTCTCCCTCCTTCTCTATCTCTCTGTCTCTCGTTTTCTCCAGTGCGTCCCACATAGGGTAAATGGGATTAAACACTGCTGATGCCACAGGAGGTTGCCAGATTTAGCTGGCTTGCATCTTAATGGCCTCCTTGGGCTGGAATGTACAAACATATATGAACTAAAACACAACACATTACACTGGCTGGGGCTGCATGGGAAACATTCAGGAATATGGATGAAGATCGTGAGTGGAGAGAGAGGAAGAGGTGGGAGAGAGAAAGAGAGAGGGGAGAGAGAGAGAGAAATACATAGGGAAGAGAGACACACACAGAGAGAGAGAGAGAGAGAGAGAGAGAGTGACAGATGGGAGAGAGAGAGAAATACATAGGAAAGAGAGACAGAGAGAGAGAGAGAGAGAGAGAGAGAGAGAGAGCGAGAGAGAGAGAGAGATGGGAGAGAGAGAAATACAAAGAAAGAGAGACAGAGGGGAGAGAGAGAGAGAGAGAGAGAGAGAGAGAGGAGAGAGAGATAGAGAGAGAGAGAGAGAGAGAGAGAGAGAGAGAGAGAGAGAGAGAGAGAGAGAGAGAGAGAGAGAGAGAGAGAGAGAGAAGAGAGAGAGAGAGAGAGAGAGAGAGAGAGAGAAAGACAAAGAAAGAGAGAGAGTAAGAGGTGGGAGAGAGAGAGAAATACATAGGAAAGAGAGACAGAGAGAGAGAGAGAGAGAGAGAGAGAGAGAGAGAGGGAGAGAGAGAGAGAGAGATACA